>NW_026109176.1:0-76958 GCF_024516045.1 Bombus affinis
CGATATATACTATTACGGAATAACTTATAACGTTATATAGAATTACCATATAACGTATAACGTTATATAGTGTTACGTTATAACGTATAACGATATATACTATTACGTAATAACGTATATCGTTATATAGTATTACCATATAACGTATAACGTTATATATTGTTACGTTATAACGTATAGCGATATATACTATTACCATATAACGAATAACGTTATATAGTGTTACGTTATAACGTATAACGATATATAGTATTACCATATAACGTATAAAGTTATATAGTGTTACGTTATAACGTATAACGATATATACTATTACGTAATAACGTATATCGTTATATAGTATTACCATATAACGTATAACGTTATATATTGTTACGTTACAACGTATAGCGATATATACTATTACCATATAACGTATAACGTTATATAGCATTACCATATAACGTAAAACGATATATAGTATTACGGAATAACGTATAACGTTATATAGAATTACCATATAACGTATAACGTTATATAGTGTTACGTTATAACGTATAACGATATATACTATTACGTAATAACGTATATCGTTATATAGTATTACCATATAACGTATAACGTTATATATTGTTACGTTATAACGTATAGCGATATATACTATTACCATATAACTTATAACGTTATATAGTGTTACGCTATAACGTATAACGTTATATAGCATTACCATATAAGGTAAAACGATATATACTATTACGTAATAACGTATAACGTTATATAGAATTACCATATAACGTATAACGTTATATAGAATTACCATATAACGTATAACGTTATATAGAATTACCATATAACGTATAACGTTATATAGTATTACGTTATAACGTATAACGATATATACTTTTACGTAATAACGTATATCGTTGTATAGTATTACCATATAACGTATAACGTTATATATTGTTACGTTATAACGTATAACGATATATAGTATTACCATATAACGTATAACGTTATATAGTGTTACGTTATAACGTATAACGTTATATAGCATTACCATATAAGGTAAAACGATATATACTATTACGTAATAACGTATAACGTTATATAGTATTACGTTATAACGTATAACGATATATACTATTACGTAATAACTTATATCGTTATATAGTATTACCATATAACGTATAACGTTATATATTGTTACGTTATAACGTATAACGATATATAGTATTACCATATAACGTTACGTTATACCGTATAACGATATATACTATTACCATATAACGAATAACGTTATATAGTGTTACGTTATAACGTATAACGTTATATAGCATTACCATATAACGTAAAACGATATATACTATTACGTAATAACGTGTAACGTTATATAGAATTACCATATAACGTATAACGTTATATAGTGTTACGTTATAACGTATAACGTTATATAGCATTACCATATAAGGTAAAACGATATATACTATTACGTAATAACGTATATTGTTATATAGCATTACCATATAACGTAAAACGATATATACTATTACGGAATAACGTATAACGTTATATAGAATTACCATATAACGTATAACGTTATATAGTGTTACGTTATAACGTATAACGTTATATAGCATTACCATATAAGATAAAACGATATATACTATTGCGTAATAACGTATAACGTTTTATAGAATTACCATATAACGTATAACGTTATATAGTATTACGTTATAACGTATAACGATATATACTATTACGTAATAACGTATATCGTTATATAGTATTACCATATAACGTATAACGTTATATATTGTTACGTTATAACGTATAGCGATATATACTATTACCATATAACGTATAACGTTATATAGTGTTACGTTATAACGTATAACGTTATATAGCATTACCATATAAGATAAAACGATATATACTATTGCGTAATAACGTATAACGTTTTATAGAATTACCATATAACGTATAACGTTATATAGTATTACGTTATAACGTAGAACGATATATACTATTACGTAATAACGTATATCGTTATATAGTATTACCATATAACGTATAACGTTATATAGTGTTACGTTATAACGTATAACGTTATATAGCATTACCATATAAGGTAAAACGATATATACTATTACGTAATAACGTATAACGTTATATAGAATTACCATATAACGTATAACGTTATATAGTATTACGTTATAACGTATAACGATATATACTATTACGTAATAACGTATATCGTTATATAGTATTACCATATAACGTAAAACGATATATACTATTTCGTAATAACGTATATTGTTATATAGTATTACCACATAACGTATAACGTTATATATTGTTACGTTATAACGTATAACGATATATAGTATTACCATATAACGTATAACGTTATGTAGTGTTACGTTATAACGTATAACGATATATACTATTACGTAATAACGTATAACGTTATATGGCATTACCATATAACGTAAAACGATATATACTATTACGGAATAACTTATAACGTTATATAGAATTACCATATAACGTATAACGTTATATAGTGTTACGTTATAACGTATAACGATATATACTATTACGTAATAACGTATATCGTTATATAGTATTACCATATAACGTATAACGTTATATATTGTTACGTTATAACGTATAGCGATATATACTATTACCATATAACGAATAACGTTATATAGTGTTACGTTATAACGTATAACGTTATATAGCATTACCATATAACGTAAAACGATATATACTATTACGTAATAACGTATAACGTTATATAGAATTACCATATAACGTATAACGTTATATATTGTTACGTTATAACGTATAGCGATATATACTATTACGTAATAACGTATATCGTTATATAGTATTACCATATAACGTATAACGTTATATAGTGTTACGTTATAACGTATAACGTTATATAGCATTACCATATAAGGTAAAACGATATATACTATTACGTAATAACGTATAACGTTATATAGAATTACCATATAACGTATAACGTTATATAGTATTACGTTATAACGTATAACGATATATACTATTACGTAATAACGTATATCGTTATATAGTATTACCATATAACGTAAAACGATATATACTATTTCGTAATAACGTATATTGTTATATAGTATTACCACATAACGTATAACGTTATATATTGTTACGTTATAACGTATAACGATATATAGTATTACCATATAACGTATAACGTTATGTAGTGTTACGTTATAACGTATAACGATATATACTATTACGGAATAACTTATAACGTTATATAGCATTACCATATATCGTAAAACGATATATAGTGTTACGTTATAACGTATAACGATATATACTATTACGTAATAACGTATATCGTTATATAGTATTACCATATAACGTATAACGTTATATATTGTTACGTTATAACGTATAACGGTATATACTATTACCATATAACGTATAACGTTATATATTCTGACGGTATAACGTATAACGATATATACTATTACCATGTAACGTATAACGTTATATAGTGTTACGTTATAACGTATAACGATATATACTATTACGTAATAACGTATATCGTTATATAGTATTACCATATAACGTAAAACGATATATACTATTACGTAATAACGTATAACGTTATATAGAATTACCATATAACGTATAACGTTATATAGTGTTACGTTATAACGTATAACGATATATACTATTACGTAATAACGTATATCGTTATATAGTATTACCATATAACGTATAACGTTATATATTATTACGTTATAACGTATAACGATATACAGTATTACCATACAACGTATAGCGTTATATAGTGTTACGTTATAACGTATATCGTTATATAGCATTACCATATAACGTAAAGCGATATATACTATTTCGTAATAACGTATACTGTTATATAGTATTACCATATAACGTATAACGTTATATATAGTTACGTTATAACGTATAACGATATATAGTATTACCATATAACGTATAACGTTATATAGTGTTACGTTATAACGTATAACGATATATACTATTACCTAATAACGTATATCGTTATATAGTATTACCATATAACGTATAACGTTATATATTGTTACGTTATAACGTATAACGGTATACAGTATTACCACACAACGTATAGCGTTATATAGTGTTACGTTATAACGTATATCGTTATATAGCATTACCATATAACGTAAAACGATATATACTATTTCGTAATAACGTATATTGTTATATACTATTACCATATAACGTATAACGTTATATATTGTTACGTTATAACGTATGACGATATATAGTATTACCATATAACGTATAACGTTATATAGTGTTACGTTATAACGTATAACGATATATACTATTACGTAATAACGTATATCGTTATATAGTATTACCATATAACGTATAACGTTATATATTGTTACGTTACAACGTATAGCGATATATACTATTACCATATAACGTATAACGTTATATAGCATTACCATATAACGTAAAACGATATATAGTATTACGGAATAACGTATAACGATATACAGTATTACCATACTACGTATAGCGTTATATAGTGTTACGTTATAACGTATATCGTTATATAGCATTACCATATAACGTAAAACGATATATACTATTTCGTAATAACGTATATTGTTATACAGTATTACCATATAACGTATAACGTTATATATTGCTACGTTATAACGTATAACGATATACAGTATTACCACATAACGTATAAAGTTATATAGTGTTACGTTATAACGTATAACGATATATACTATTACGTAATAACGTATATCGTTATATAGTATTACCATATAACGTATAACGTTATATATTGTTACGTTACAACGTATAGCGATATATACTATTACCATATAACGTATAACGTTATATAGCATTACCATATAACGTAAAACGATATATAGTATTACGGAATAACGTATAACGTTATATAGAATTACCATATAACGTATAACGTTATATAGTGTTACGTTATAACGTATAACGATATATACTATTACGTAATAACGTATATCGTTATATAGTATTACCATATAACGTATAACGTTATATATTGTTACGTTATAACGTATAGCGATATATACTATTACCATATAACGTATAACGTTATATAGTGTTACGCTATAACGTATAACGTTATATAGCATTACCATATAAGGTAAAACGATATATACTATTACGTAATAACGTATAACGTTATATAGAATTACCATATAACGTATAACGTTATATAGAATTACCATATAACGTATAACGTTATATAGTATTACGTTATAACGTATAACGATATATACTTTTACGTAATAACGTATATCGTTGTATAGTATTACCATATAACGTATAACGTTATATATTGTTACGTTATAACGTATAACGATATATAGTATTACCATATAACGTATAACGTTATATAGTGTTACGTTATAACGTATAACGTTATATAGCATTACCATATAAGGTAAAACGATATATACTATTACGTAATAACGTATAACGTTATATAGTATTACGTTATAACGTATAACGATATATACTATTACGTAATAACTTATATCGTTATATAGTATTACCATATAACGTATAACGTTATATATTGTTACGTTATAACGTATAACGATATATAGTATTACCATATAACGTATAACGTTATATATTGTTACGTTATAACGTATAACGATATATACTATTACCATATAACAATTAACGTTATATAGTGTTACGTTATAACGTATAACGTTATATAGCATTACCATATAACGTAAAACGATATATACTATTACGTAATAACGTATAACGTTATATAGAATTACCATATAACGTATAACGTTATATAGTGTTACGTTATAACGTATAACGGTATATACTATTACGTAATAACGTATATCGTTATATAGTATTACCATATAACGTATAACGTTATATAGTATTACGTTATAACGTATAACGATATATACTATTACGTAATAACGTATATCGTTATATAGTATTACCATATAACGTATAACGTTATATATTGTTACGTTATAAAGTATAACGATATATAGTATTACCATATAACGTATAACGTTATATATTGTTACGTTATAACGTATAACGATATATATTATTACCATATAACGAATAACGTTATATAGAGTTACGTTATAACGTATAACGTTATATAGCATTACCATATAACGTAAAACGATATATACTATTACGTAATAAAGTATAACGTTATATAGAATTACCATATAACGTATAACGTTATATAGTGTTACGTTATAACGTATAACGATATATACTATTACGTAATAACGTATATCGTTATATAGTATTACCATATAACGTATAACGTTATATTTGTTACGTTATAACGTATAACGATATATAGTATTACCATATAACGTAAAACGATATATACTATTTCGTAATAACGTATATTGTTATATAGTATTACCATATAACGTATAACGTTATATATTGTTACGTTATAACGTATAACGATATATAGTATTACCATATAACGTATAACGTTATATATTGTTACGTTATAACGTATAACGATATATAGTATTACCATATAACGTAAAACGATATATACTATTTCGTAATAACGTATATTGTTATATAGTATTACCATATAACGTATAACGTTATATATTGTTACGTTATAACGTATAACGATATATAGTATTACCATATAACGTATAACGTTATATATTGTTACGTTATAACGTATAACGATATATAGTATTACCATATAACGTATAACGTTATATAGTGTTACGTTATAACGTATAACGATATATACTATTACGTAATAACGTATATCGTTATATAGTGTTACCATATAACGTATAACGTTATATATTGTTACGTTACAACGTATAGCGATATATACTATTACCATATAACGTATAACGTTATATATTGTTACGTTATAACGTATAACGATATATAGTATTACCATATAACGTATAGCGATATATACTCTTACCATATAACGTATAACGTTATATAGCATTACCATATAACGTAAAACGATGTATACTATTACGTAATAACGTATATCGTTATATAGTATTACCATATAACGTATAACGTTATATAGTGTTACGCTATAACGTATAACGTTATATAGCATTACCATATAAGGTAAAACGATATATACTATTACGTAATAACGTATAACGTTATATAGAATTACCATATAATGTATAACGTTATATAGTATTACGTTACAACGTATAGCGATATATACTATTACGTAATAACGTATATCGTTATATAGTATTACCATATAACGTATAACGTTATATATTGTTACGTTATAACGTATAACGATATATAGTATTACCATATAACGTATAGCGATATATACTCTTACCATATAACGTATAACGTTATATAGCATTACCATATAACGTAAAACGATATATACTATTACGGAATAACGTATAACGTTATATAGAATTACCATATAACGTATAACGTTATATAGTGTTACGTTATAACGTATAACGATATATACTATTACGTAATAACGTATATCGTTATATAGTATTACCATATAATGTATAACGTTATATATTGTTACGTTATAACGTATAGCGATATATACTATTACCATATAACGTATAACGTTATATAGTGTTACGTTATAACGTATAACGTTATATAGCATTACCATATAAGGTAAAACGATATATACTATTGCGTAATAACGTATAACGTTATATAGAATTACCATATAACGTATAACGTTATATAGTATTACGTTATAACGTATAACGATATATACTATTACGTAATAACGTATATCGTTATATAGTATTACCATATAACGTATAACGTTATATATTGTTACGTTATAACGTATAACGATATATACTATTACCATATAACGTATAACGTTATAGTGTTACGTTATAACGTATAACGGTATATACTATTACCATATAACGTATAACGTTATATATTGTGACGGTATAACGTATAACGATATATACTATTACCATGTAACGTATAACGTTATATAGTGTTACGTTATAACGTATAACGGTATATACTATTACCATATAACGTATAACGTTATATATTGTGACGGTATAACGTATAACGATATATACTATTACCATGTAACGTATAACGTTATATAGTGTTACGTTATAACGTATAACGATATATACTATTACGTAGTAACGTATATCGTTATATAGTATTACCATATAACGTATAACGTTATATATTGTTACGTTATAACGTATAACGGTATATACTATTACCATATAACGTATAACGTTATATATTGTGACGGTATAACGTATAACGATATATACTATTACCATGTAACGTATAACGTTATATAGTGTTACGTTATAACGTATAACGATATATACTATTACGTAATAACGTATATCGTTATATAGTATTACCATATAACGTAAAACGATATATACTATTACGGAATAACGTATAACGTTATATAGAATTACCATATAACGTATAACGTTATATAGTGTTACGTTATAACGTATAACGATATATACTATTACGTAATAACGTATATCGTTATATAGTATTACCATATAACGTATAACGTTATATATTGTTACGTTATAACGTATAACGATATATAGTATTACCATATAACGTATAACGTTATATATTGTTACGTTATAACGTATAACGATATATACTATTACCATATAACGAATAACGTTATATAGTGTTACGTTATAACGTATAACGTTATATAGCATTACCATATAACGTAAAACGATATATACTATTACGTAATAACGTGTAACGTTATATAGAATTACCATATAACGTATAACGTTATATAGTGTTACGTTATAACGTATAACGTTATATAGCATTACCATATAAGGTAAAACGATATATACTATTACGTAATAACGTATATTGTTATATAGCATTACCATATAACGTAAAACGATATATACTATTACGGAATAACGTATAACGTTATATAGAATTACCATATAACGTATAACGTTATATAGTGTTACGTTATAACGTATAACGTTATATAGCATTACCATATAAGATAAAACGATATATACTATTGCGTAATAACGTATAACGTTTTATAGAATTACCATATAACGTATAACGTTATATAGTATTACGTTATAACGTATAACGATATATACTATTACGTAATAACGTATATCGTTATATAGTATTACCATATAACGTATAACGTTATATATTGTTACGTTATAACGTATAGCGATATATACTATTACCATATAACGTATAACGTTATATAGTGTTACGTTATAACGTATAACGTTATATAGCATTACCATATAAGATAAAACGATATATACTATTGCGTAATAACGTATAACGTTTTATAGAATTACCATATAACGTATAACGTTATATAGTATTACGTTATAACGTAGAACGATATATACTATTACGTAATAACGTATATCGTTATATAGTATTACCATATAACGTATAACGTTATATAGTGTTACGTTATAACGTATAACGTTATATAGCATTACCATATAAGGTAAAACGATATATACTATTACGTAATAACGTATAACGTTATATAGAATTACCATATAACGTATAACGTTATATAGTATTACGTTATAACGTATAACGATATATACTATTACGTAATAACGTATATCGTTATATAGTATTACCATATAACGTAAAACGATATATACTATTTCGTAATAACGTATATTGTTATATAGTATTACCACATAACGTATAACGTTATATATTGTTACGTTATAACGTATAACGATATATAGTATTACCATATAACGTATAACGTTATGTAGTGTTACGTTATAACGTATAACGATATATACTATTACGTAATAACGTATAACGTTATATGGCATTACCATATAACGTAAAACGATATATACTATTACGGAATAACTTATAACGTTATATAGAATTACCATATAACGTATAACGTTATATAGTGTTACGTTATAACGTATAACGATATATACTATTACGTAATAACGTATATCGTTATATAGTGTTACCATATAACGTATAACGTTATATATTGTTACGTTATAACGTATAGCGATATATACTATTACCATATAACGAATAACGTTATATAGTGTTACGTTATAACGTATAACGTTATATAGCATTACCATATAACGTAAAACGATATATACTATTACGTAATAACGTATAACGTTATATAGAATTACCATATAACGTATAACGTTATATATTGTTACGTTATAACGTATAGCGATATATACTATTACGTAATAACGTATATCGTTATATAGTATTACCATATAACGTATAACGTTATATAGTGTTACGTTATAACGTATAACGTTATATAGCATTACCATATAACGTATAACGTTATGTAGTGTTACGTTATAACGTATAACGATATATAGTATTACCATATAACGTATAACGTTATGTAGTGTTACGTTATAACGTATAACGATATATACTATTACGGAATAACTTATAACGTTATATAGCATTACCATATATCGTAAAACGATATATAGTGTTACGTTATAACGTATAACGATATATACTATTACGTAATAACGTATATCGTTATATAGTATTACCATATAACGTATAACGTTATATATTGTTACGTTATAACGTATAACGGTATATACTATTACCATATAACGTATAACGTTATATATTCTGACGGTATAACGTATAACGATATATACTATTACCATGTAACGTATAACGTTATATAGTGTTACGTTATAACGTATAACGATATATACTATTACGTAATAACGTATATCGTTATATAGTATTACCATATAACGTAAAACGATATATACTATTACGGAATAACGTATAACGTTATATAGAATTACCATATAACGTATAACGTTATATAGTGTTACGTTATAACGTATAACGATATATACTATTACGTAATAACGTATATCGTTATATAGTATTACCATATAACGTATAACGTTATATATTGTTACGTTATAACGTATAACGATATATAGTATTACCATATAACGTATAACGTTATATATTGTTACGTTATAACGTATAACGATATATAGTATTACCATATAACGTATAGCGATATGTACTCTTACCATATAACGTATAACGTTATATAGCATTACCATATAACGTAAAACGATATATACTATTACGGAATAACGTATAACGTTATATAGAATTACCATATAACGTATAACGTTATATAGTGTTACGTTATAACGTATAACGATATATACTATTACGTAATAACGTATATCGTTATATAGTATTACCATATAATGTATAACGTTATATATTGTTACGTTATAACGTATAGCGATATATACTATTACCATATAACGTATAACGTTATATAGTGTTACGTTATAACGTATAACGTTATATAGCATTACCATATAAGGTAAAACGATATATACTATTGCGTAATAACGTATAACGTTATATAGAATTACCATATAACGTATAACGTTATATAGTATTACGTTATAAAGTATAACGATATATACTATTACGTAATAACGTATATCGTTATATAGTATTACCATATAACGTATAACGTTATATATTGTTACGTTATAACGTATAACGATATATACTATTACCATATAACGTATAACGTTATAGTGTTACGTTATAACGTATAACGTTATATAGCATTACCATATATCGTAAAACGATATATAGTGTTACGTTATAACGTATAACGATATATACTATTACGTAGTAACGTATATCGTTATATAGTATTACCATATAACGTATAACGTTATATATTGTTACGTTATAACGTATAACGGTATATACTATTACCATATAACGTATAACGTTATATATTGTGACGGTATAACGTATAACGATATATACTATTACCATGTAACGTATAACGTTATATATTGTTACGTTATAACGTATAACGATATATATTATTACCATATAACGAATAACGTTATATAGTGTTACGTTATAACGTATAACGTTATATAGCATTACCATATAAGGTAAAACGATATATACTATTACGTAATAACGTATATCGTTATATAGTATTACCATATAACGTATAACGTTATATAGTGTTACGCTATAACGTATAACGTTATATAGCATTACCATATAAGGTAAAACGATATATACTATTACGTAATAACGTATAACGTTATATAGAATTACCATATAACGTATAACGTTATATAGTATTACGTTATAACGTATAACGATATATACTATTACGTAATAACGTATATCGTTATATAGTATTACCATATAACGTATAACGTTATATATTGTTACGTTATAACGTAAAACGATATATACTATTACGTAATAACGTGTAACGTTATATAGAATTACCATATAACGTATAACGTTATATAGTGTTGCGTTATAACGTATAACGATATATACTATTACGTAATAACGTATATCGTTATATAGTATTACCATATAACGTATAACGTTATATATTGTTACGTTATAAAGTATAACGATATATAGTATTACCATATAACGAATAACGTTATATAGTGTTACGTTATAACGTATAACGTTATATAGCATTACCATATAACGTAAAACGATATATACTATTACGTAATAACGTGTAACGTTATATAGAATTGCCATATAACGTATAACGTTATATAGTGTTACGTTATAACGTATAACGTTATATAGCATTACCATATAAGGTAAAACGATATATACTATTACGTAATAACGTATATTGTTATATAGCATTACCATATAACGTAAAACGATATATACTATTACGGAATAACGTATAACGTTATATAGAATTACCATATAACGTATAACGTTATATAGTGTTACGTTATAACGTATAACGATATATACTATTACGTAATAACGTATATCGTTATATAGTATCACCATATAACGTAGAACGTTATATAGCATTACCATATAACGTAAAACGATATATACTATTACGGAATAACGTATAACGTTATATATTGTTACGTTATAACGTATAGCGATATATACTATTACCATATATCGTATAACGTTATATAGTGTTACGTTATAACGTATAACGTTATATAGCATTACCATATAAGATAAAACGATATATACTATTGCGTAATAACGTATAACGTTTTATAGAATTACCACTTAACGTATAACGTTATATAGTATTACGTTATAACGTATAACGATATATAGTATTACGTAATAACGTATATCGTTATATACTATTACCATATAACGTATAACGTTATATAGTGTTACGTTATAACGTATAACGTTATATAGCATTACCATATAAGATAAAACAATATATACTATTGCGTAATAACGTATAACGTTTTATAGAATTACCATATAACGTATAACGTTATATAGTATTACGTTATAACGTATAACGATATATACTATTACGTAATAACGTATATCGTTATATAGTATTACCATAAAACGTATAACGTTATTTATTGTTACGTTATAACGTATAGCGATATATACTATTACGTAATAACGTATATCGTTATATAGTATTACCATATAACGTAAAACGATATATACTATTTCGTAATAACGTATATTGTTATATAGTATTACCACATAACGTATAACGTTATATATTGTTACGTTATAACGTATAACGATATATAGTATTACCATATAACGTATAACGTTATATAGTGTTACGTTATAACGTATAACGTTATATAGCATTACCATATATCGTAAAACGATATATAGTGTTACGTTATAACGTATAACGATATATACTATTACGTAATAACGTATATCGTTATATAGTATTACCATATAACGTATAACGTTATATATTGTTACGTTATAACGTATAACGATATATACTATTACCATATAACGTATAACGTTATATATTGTGACGTTATAACGTATAACGATATATACTATTACCATGTAACGTATAACGTTATATAGTGTTACGTTATAGCGTATAACGATATATACTATTACGTAATAACGTATATCGTTATATAGTATTACCATATAACGTAAAACGATATATACTATTACGGAATAACGTATAACGTTATATAGAATTACCATATAACGTATAACGTTATATAGTGTTACGTTATAACGTATAACGATATATACTATTACGTAATAACGTATATCGTTATATAGTATTACCATATAACGTATAACGTTATATAGTGTTACGTTATAACGTATAACGTTGTATAGCATTACCACATAAGGTAAAACGATATATACTATTACGTAATAATGTATAACGTTATATAGAATTACCATATAAGGTATAACGTTATATAGTATTACGTTATAACGTATAACGATATATACTATTACGTAATAACGTATATCATTATATAGTATTACCATATAACGTATAACGTTATATATTGTTACGTTATAACGTATAACGATATATAGTATTACCATATAACGTATAACGTTATATATTGTTACGTTATAACGTATAACGATATATACTATTACCATATAACGAATAACGTTATATAGTGTTATGTTATAACGTATAACGTTATATAGCATTACCATATAAGGTAAAACGATATATACTATTACGTAATAACGTGTATCGTTATATAGAATTACCATATAACTTATAACGTTATATAGTGTTACGTTATAACGTATAACGATATATTCTATTACGTAATAACGTATATCGTTATATAGTATTACCATATAACTTATAACGTTATATATTGTTACGTTATAACGTATAACGATATATAGTATTACCATATAACGTATAACGTTATAGTGTTACGTTATAACGTATAACGTTATATAGCATTACCATATATCGTAAAACGATATATAGTGTTACGTTATAACGTATAACGATATATACTATTACGTAATAACGTATATCGTTATATAGTATTACCATATAACGTATAACGTTATATATTGTTACGTTATAACGTATAACGATATATAGTATTACCATATAACGTATAACGTTATATATTGTTACGTTATAACGTATAACGATATATACTATTACCATATAACGAATAACGTTATATAGTGTTACGTTATAACGTATAACGATATATACTATTACGTAAAAACGTATATCGTTATATAGTATTACTATATAACGTAAAACGATATATACTATTACGGAATAACGTATAACGTTATATAGAATTACCATATAACGTATAACGTTATATAGTGTTACGTTATAACGTATAACGATATATACTATTACGTAATAACGTATATCGTTATATAGTATTACCATATAACGTATAACGTTATATATTGTTACGTTATAACGTATAACGATATATAGTATTACCATATAACGTATAACGTTATATATTGTTACGTTATAACGTATAACGATATATACTATTACCATATAACGAATAACGTTATATAGTGTTACGTTATAACGTATAACGTTATATAGCATTACCATATAACGTAAAACGATATATACTATTACGTAATAACGTGTAATGTTATATAGAATTACCATATAACGTATAACGTTATATAGTGTTACGTTATAACGTATAACGTTATATAGCATTACCATATAAGGTAAAACGATATATACTATTACGTAATAACGTATAACGTTATATAGAGTTACCATATAACGTATAACGTTATATAGTATTACGTTATAACGTATAACGATATATACTATTACGTAATAACGTATATCGTTATATAGTATTACCATATAACGTATAACGTTATATATTGTTACGTTATAACGCATAACGATATATAGTATTACCATATAACGTATAACGTTATATATTCTTACGTTATAACGTATAACGATATATACTATTACCATATAACGAATAACGTTATATTGTGTTACGTTATAACGTATAACGTTATATAGCATTACCATATAACGTAAAACGATATATACTATTACGTAATAACGTGTATCGTTATATAGAATTACCATATAACGTATAACGTTATATAGTGTTACGTTATTACGTATAACGGTATATTCTATTACGTAATAACGTATATCGTTATATAGTATTACCATATAACGTATAACGTTATATAGTGTTACGTTATAACGTATAACGATATATACTATTACGTAATAACGTATATCGTTATATAGTTTTACCATATAACGTATAACGTTATATATTGTTACGTTATAACGTATAACGGTATACAGTATTACCATACAACGTATAGCGTTATATAGTGTTACGTTATAACGTATATCGTTATATAGCATCACCATATAACGTAAAACGATATATACTATTTCGTAATAACGTATATTGTTATATAGCATTACCATATAACGTAAAACGATATATACTATTACGGAATAACGTATAACGTTATATAGAATTACCATATAACGTATAACGTTATATAGTGTTACGTTATAACGTATAACGATATATAGTATTACGTAATAACGTATATCGTTATATAGTATTACCATATAACGTATAACGTTATATAGCATTACCATATAACGTAAAACGATATATACTATTACGGAATAACGTATAACGTTATATAGAATTACCATATAACGTATAACGTTATATATTGTTACGTTATAACGTATAGCGATATATACTATTACCATATATCGTATAACGTTATATAGTGTTACGTTATAACGTATAACGTTATATAGCATTACCTTATAAGATAAAACGATATATACTATTGCGTAATAACGTATAACGTTTTATAGAATTACCATATAACGTATAACGTTATATAGTATTACGTTATAACGTATAACGATATATAGTATTACGTAATAACGTATATCGTTATATAGTATTACCATATAACGTATAACGTTATATAGTGTTACGTTATAACGTATAACGTTATATAGCATTACCATATAAGGTAAAACGATATATACTATTACGTAATAACGTATAACGTTATATAGAATTACCATATAACGTATAACGTTATATAGTATTACGTTATAACGTATAACGATATATACTATTACGTAATAACGTATATCGTTATATAGTATTACCATATAACGTAAAACGATATATACTATTTCGTAATAACGTATATTGTTATATAGTATTACCACATAACGTATAACGTTATATATTGTTACGTTATAACGTATAACGATATATAGTATTACCATATAACGTATAACGTTATGTAGTGTTACGTTATAACGTATAACGATATATACTATTACGTAATAACGTATAACGTTATATAGCATTACCATATAACGTAAAACGATATATACTATTACGGAATAACTTATAACGTTATATAGAATTACCATATAACGTATAACGTTATATAGTGTTACGTTATAACGTATATCGATATATACTATTACGTAATAACGTATATCGTTATATAGTATTACCATATAACGTATAACGTTATATATTGTTACGTTATAACGTATAGCGATATATACTATTACCATATAACGTATAACGTTATATAGTGTTACGTTATAACGTATAACGTTATATAGCATTACCATTAAAGATAAAACGATATATACTATTGCGTAATAACGTATAACGTTATATAGAATTACCATATAACGTATAACGTTATATAGTATTACGTTATAACGTATAACGATATATACTATTACGTAATAACGTATATCGTTATATAGTATTACCATATAACGTATAACGTTATATATTGTTACGTTATAACGTATAACGATATATAGTATTACCATATAACGTATAACGTTATATAGTGTTACGTTATAACGTATAACGTTATATAGCATTACCATATATCGTAAAACGATATATAGTGTTACGTTATAACGTATAACGTTATATAGAATTACCATATAACGTATAACGTTATATAGTATTACGTTATAACGTATAACGATATATACTATTACGTAATAACGTATATCGTTATATAGTATTACCATATAACGTAAAACGATATATACTATTACGGAATAACTTATAACGTTATATAGAATTACCATATAACGTATAACGTTATATAGTGTTACGTTATAACGTATATCGATATATACTATTACGTAATAACGTATATCGTTATATAGTATTACCATATAACGTATAACGTTATATATTGTTACGTTATAACGTATAGCGATATATACTATTACCATATAACGTATAACGTTATATAGTGTTACGTTATAACGTATAACGTTATATAGCATTACCATTAAAGATAAAACGATATATACTATTGCGTAATAACGTATAACGTTATATAGAATTACCATATAACGTATAACGTTATATAGTATTACGTTATAACGTATAACGATATATACTATTACGTAATAACGTATATCGTTATATAGTATTACCATATAACGTATAACGTTATATATTGTTACGTTATAACGTATAACGATATATAGTATTACCATATAACGTATAACGTTATATAGTGTTACGTTATAACGTATAACGTTATATAGCATTACCATATATCGTAAAACGATATATAGTGTTACGTTATAACGTATAACGATATATACTATTACGTAATAACGTATATCGTTATATAGTATTACCATATAACGTATAACGTTATATATTGTTACGTTATAACGTATAACGATATATACTATTACCATATAACGTATAACGTTATATATTGTGACGTTATAACGTATAACGATATATACTATTACCATGTAACGTATAACGTTATATAGTGTTACGTTATAGCGTATAACGATATATACTATTACGTAATAACGTATATCGTTATATAGTATTACCATATAACGTAAAACGATATATACTATTACGGAATAACGTATAACGTTATATAGAATTACCATATAACGTATAACGTTATATATTGTTACGTTATAACGTATAACGATATATACTATTACCATATAACGAATAACGTTATATAGTGTTACGTTATAACGTATAACGTTATATAGCATTACCATATAAGGTAAAACGATATATACTATTACGTAATAACGTGTATCGTTATATAGAATTACCATATAACTTATAACGTTATATAGTGTTACGTTATAACGTATAACGATATATACTATTACGTAAAAACGTATATCGTTATATAGTATTACCATATAACGTAAAACGATATATACTATTACGGAATAACGTATAACGTTATATAGAATTACCATATAACGTATAACGTTATATAGTGTTACGTTATAACGTATAACGATATATACTATTACGTAATAACGTATATCGTTATATAGTATTACCATATAACGTATAACGTTATATATTGTTACGTTATAACGTATAACGATATATAGTATTACCATATAACGTATAACGTTATATATTGTTACGTTATAACGTATAACGATATATACTATTACCATATGTCGAATAACGTTATATAGTGTTACGTTATAACGTATAACGTTATATAGCATTACCATATAACGTAAAACGATATATACTATTACGTAATAACGTGTAATGTTATATAGAATTACCATATAACGTATAACGTTATATAGTGTTACGTTATAACGTATAACGTTATATAGCATTACCATATAAGGTAAAACGATATATACTATTACGTAATAACGTATAACGTTATATAGAGTTACCATATAACGTATAACGTTATATAGTATTACGTTATAACGTATAACGATATATACTATTACGTAATAACGTATATTGTTATATAGTATTACCATATAACGTATAACGTTATATATTGTTACGTTATAACGCATAACGATATATAGTATTACCATATAACGTATAACGTTATATATTCTTACGTTATAACGTATAACGATATATACTATTACCATATAACGAATAACGTTATATTGTGTTACGTTATAACGTATAACGTTATATAGCATTACCATATAACGTAAAACGATATATACTATTACGTAATAACGTGTATCGTTATATAGAATTACCATATAACGTATAACGTTATATAGTGTTACGTTATTACGTATAACGGTATATTCTATTACGTAATAACGTATATCGTTATATAGTATTACCATATAACGTATAACGTTATATAGTGTTACGTTATAACGTATAACGATATATACTATTACGTAATAACGTATATCGTTATATAGTTTTACCATATAACGTATAACGTTATATATTGTTACGTTATAACGTATAACGGTATACAGTATTACCATACAACGTATAGCGTTATATAGTGTTACGTTATAACGTATATCGTTATATAGCATCACCATATAACGTAAAACGATATATACTATTTCGTAATAACGTATATTGTTATATAGCATTACCATATAACGTAAAACGATATATACTATTACGGAATAACGTATAACGTTATATAGAATTACCATATAACGTATAACGTTATATAGTGTTACGTTATAACGTATAACGATATATACTATTACGTAATAACGTATATCGTTATATAGTATTACCATATAACGTATAACGTTATATAGCATTACCATATAACGTAAAACGATATATACTATTACGGAATAACGTATAACGTTATATAGAATTACCATATAACGTATAAAGTTATATATTGTTACGTTATAACGTATAGCGATATATACTATTACCATATAACGTATAACGTTATATAGTGTTACGTTATAACGTATAACGTTATATAGCATTACCATATAAGATAAAACGATATATACTATTGCGTAATAACGTATAACGTATTATAGAATTACCATATAACGTATAACGTTATATAGTATTACGTTATAACGTATAACGATATATAGTATTACGTTATAACGTATAACGATATATACTATTACGTAATAACGTATATCGTTATATAGTATTACCATATAACGTATAACGTTATATATTGTTACGTTATAACGTATAGCGATATATACTATTACCATATAACGTATAACGTTATATAGTGTTACGTTATAACGTATAACGTTATATAGCATTACCATATAAGATAAAACGATATATACTATTGCGTAATAACGTATAACGTTTTATAGAATTACCATATAACGTATAACGTTATATAGTATTACGTTATAACGTATAACGATATATACTATTACGTAATAACGTATATCGTTATATAGTATTACCATATAACGTATAACGTTATATAGTGTTACGTTATAACGTATAACGTTATATAGCATTACCATATAAGGTAAAACGATATATACTATTACGTAATAACGTATAACGTTATATAGAATTACCATATAACGTATAACGTTATATAGTATTACGTTATAACGTATAACGATATATACTATTACGTAATAACGTATATCGTTATATAGTATTACCATATAACGTAAAACGATATATACTATTTCGTAATAACGTATATTGTTATATAGTATTACCACATAACGTATAACGTTATATATTGTTACGTTATAACGTATAACGATATATAGTATTACCATATAACGTATAACGTTATGTAGTGTTACGTTATAACGTATAACGATATATACTATTACGTAATAACGTATAACGTTATATAGCATTACCATATAACGTAAAACGATATATACTATTACGGAATAACTTATAACGTTATATAGAATTACCATATAACGTATAACGTTATATAGTGTTACGTTATAACGTATAACGATATATACTATTACGTAATAACGTATATCGTTATATAGTATTACCATATAACGTATAACGTTATATATTGTTACGTTATAACGTATAGCGATATATACTATTACCATATAACGTATAACGTTATATAGTGTTACGTTATAACGTATAACGTTATATAGCATTACCATTAAAGATAAAACGATATATACTATTGCGTAATAACGTATAACGTTATATAGAATTACCATATAACGTATAACGTTATATAGTATTACGTTATAACGTATAACGATATATACTATTACGTAATAACGTATATCGTTATATAGTATTACCATATAACGTATAACGTTATATATTGTTACGTTATAACGTATAACGATATATAGTATTACCATATAACGTATAACGTTATATAGTGTTACGTTATAACGTATAACGTTATATAGCATTACCATATATCGTAAAACGATATATAGTGTTACGTTATAACGTATAACGATATATACTATTACGTAATAACGTATATCGTTATATAGTATTACCATATAACGTATAACGTTATATATTGTTACGTTATAACGTATAACGATATATACTATTACCATATAACGTATAACGTTATATATTGTGACGTTATAACGTATAACGATATTATATTACCATGTAACGTATAACGTTATATAGTGTTACGTTATAACGTATAACGATATATACTATTACGAAATAACGTATATCGTTATATAGTATTACCATATAACGTATAACGTTATATATTGTTACGTTATAACGTATAACGATATATAGTATTACCATATAACGTATAACGCTATATATTGTTACGTTATAACGTATAACGATATATACTATTACCATATAACGAATAACGTTATATAGTGTTACGTTATAACGTATAACGTTATATAGCATTACCATATAACGCAAAACGATATATACTATTACGTAATAACGTGTAACGTTATATAGAATTACCATATAACGTATAACGTTATATAGTGTTACGTTATAACGAATAACGATGTATTCTATTACGTAATAACGTATATCGTTATATAGTATTACCATATAACGTATAACGTTATATATTGTTACGTTATAACGTACAACGATATATAGTATTACCATATAACGTATAACGTTATATATTGTTACGTTATAACGTATAGCGATATATACTATTACCATGTAACGTATAACGTTATATAGTGTTACGTTATAGCGTATAACGATATATACTATTACGTAATAACGTATATCGTTATATAGTATTACCATATAACGTAAAACGATATATACTATTACGGAATAACGTATAACGTTATATAGAATTACCATATAACGTATAACGTTATATATTGTTACGTTATAACGTATAACGATATATACTATTACCATATAACGAATAACGTTATATAGTGTTACGTTATAACGTATAACGTTATATAGCATTACCATATAAGGTAAAACGATATATACTATTACGTAATAACGTGTATCGTTATATAGAATTACCATATAACTTATAACGTTATATAGTGTTACGTTATAACGTATAACGATATATTCTATTACGTAATAACGTATATCGTTATATAGTATTACCATATAACGTATAACGTTATATATTGTTACGTTATAACGTATAACGATATATAGTATTACCATATAACGTATAACGTTATAGTGTTACGTTATAACGTATAACGTTATATAGCATTACCATATATCGTAAAACGATATATAGTGTTACGTTATAACGTATAACGGTATATACTATTACGTAATAACGTATATCGTTATATAGTATTACCATATAACGTATAACGTTATATATTGTGACGGTATAACGTATAACGATATATACTATTACCATGTAACGTATAATGTTATATAGTGTTACGTTATAACGTATAACGATATATACTATTACGTAAAAACGTATATCGTTATATAGTATTACCATATAACGTAAAACGATATATACTATTACGGAATAACGTATAACGTTATATAGAATTACCATATAACGTATAACGTTATATAGTGTTACGTTATAACGTATAACGATATATACTATTACGTAATAACGTATATCGTTATATAGTATTACCATATAACGTATAACGTTATATATTGTTACGTTATAACGTATAACGATATATAGTATTACCATATAACGTATAACGTTATATATTGTTACGTTATAACGTATAACGATATATACTATTACCATATAACGAATAACGTTATATAGTGTTACGTTATAACGTATAACGTTATATAGCATTACCATATAACGTAAAACGATATATACTATTACGTAATAACGTGTAATGTTATATAGAATTACCATATAACGTATAACGTTATATAGTGTTACGTTATAACGTATAACGTTATATAGCATTACCATATAAGGTAAAACGATATATACTATTACGTAATAACGTATAACGTTATATAGAGTTACCATATAACGTATAACGTTATATAGTATTACGTTATAACGTATAACGATATATACTATTACGTAATAACGTATATTGTTATATAGTATTACCATATAACGTATAACGTTATATATTGTTACGTTATAACGCATAACGATATATAGTATTACCATATAACGTATAACGTTATATATTCTTACGTTATAACGTATAACGATATATACTATTACCATATAACGAATAACGTTATATTGTGTTACGTTATAACGTATAACGTTATATAGCATTACCATATAACGTAAAACGATATATACTATTACGTAATAACGTGTATCGTTATATAGAATTACCATATAACGTATAACGTTATATAGTGTTACGTTATTACGTATAACGGTATATTCTATTACGTAATAACGTATATCGTTATATAGTATTACCATATAACGTATAACGTTATATAGTGTTACGTTATAACGTATAACGATATATACTATTACGTAATAACGTATATCGTTATATAGTTTTACCATATAACGTATAACGTTATATATTGTTACGTTATAACGTATAACGGTATACAGTATTACCATACAACGTATAGCGTTATATAGTGTTACGTTATAACGTATATCGTTATATAGCATCACCATATAACGTAAAACGATATATACTATTTCGTAATAACGTATATTGTTATATAGCATTACCATATAACGTAAAACGATATATACTATTACGGAATAACGTATAACGTTATATAGAATTACCATATAACGTATAACGTTATATAGTGTTACGTTATAACGTATAACGATATATACTATTACGTAATAACGTATATCGTTATATAGTATTACCATATAACGTATAACGTTATATAGCATTACCATATAACGTAAAACGATATATACTATTACGGAATAACGTATAACGTTATATAGAATTACCATATAACGTATAAAGTTATATATTGTTACGTTATAACGTATAGCGATATATACTATTACCATATAACGTATAACGTTATATAGTGTTACGTTATAACGTATAACGTTATATAGCATTACCATATAAGATAAAACGATATATACTATTGCGTAATAACGTATAACGTATTATAGAATTACCATATAACGTATAACGTTATATAGTATTACGTTATAACGTATAACGATATATAGTATTACGTTATAACGTATAACGATATATACTATTACGTAATAACGTATATCGTTATATAGTATTACCATATAACGTATAACGTTATATATTGTTACGTTATAACGTATAGCGATATATACTATTACCATATAACGTATAACGTTATATAGTGTTACGTTATAACGTATAACGTTATATAGTATTACCATATAAGATAAAACGATATATACTATTGCGTAATAACGTATAACGTTTTATAGAATTACCATATAACGTATAACGTTATATAGTATTACGTTATAACGTATAACGATATATACTATTACGTAATAACGTATATCGTTATATAGTATTACCATATAACGTATAACGTTATATAGTGTTACGTTATAACGTATAACGTTATATAGCATTACCATATAAGGTAAAACGATATATACTATTACGTAATAACGTATAACGTTATATAGAATTACCATATAACGTATAACGTTATATAGTATTACGTTATAACGTATAACGATATATACTGTTACGTAATAACGTATATCGTTATATAGTATTACCATATAACGTAAAACGATATATACTATTTCGTAATAACGTATATTGTTATATAGTATTACCACATAACGTATAACGTTATATATTGTTACGTTATAACGTATAACGATATATAGTATTACCATATAACGTATAACGTTATGTAGTGTTACGTTATAACGTATAACGATATATACTATTACGTAATAACGTATAACGTTATATAGCATTACCATATAACGTAAAACGATATATACTATTACGGAATAACTTACAACGTTATATAGAATTACCATATAACGTATAACGTTATATAGTGTTACGTTATAACGTATAACGATATATACTATTACGTAATAACGTATATCGTTATATAGTATTACCATATAACGTATAACGTTATATATTGTTACGTTATAACGTATAGCGATATATACTATTACCATATAACGTATAACGTTATATAGTGTTACGTTATAACGTATAACGTTATATAGCATTACCATTAAAGATAAAACGATATATACTATTGCGTAATAACGTATAACGTTATATAGAATTACCATATAACGTATAACGTTATATAGTATTACGTTATAACGTATAACGATATATACTATTACGTAATAACGTATATCGTTATATAGTATTACCATATAACGTATAACGTTATATATTGTTACGTTATAACGTATAACGATATATAGTATTACCATATAACGTATAACGTTATATAGTGTTACGTTATAACGTATAACGTTATATAGCATTACCATATATCGTAAAACGATATATAGTGTTACGTTATAACGTATAACGATATATACTATTACGTAATAACGTATATCGTTATATAGTATTACCATATAACGTATAACGTTATATATTGTTACGTTATAACGTATAACGATATATACTATTACCATATAACGTATAACGTTATATATTGTGACGTTATAACGTATAACGATATTATATTACCATGTAACGTATAACGTTATATAGTGTTACGTTATAACGTATAACGATATATACTATTACGAAATAACGTATATCGTTATATAGTATTACCATATAACGTATAACGTTATATATTGTTACGTTATAAGGTATAACGATATATAGTATTACCATATAACGTATAACGCTATATATTGTTACGTTATAACGTATAACGATATATACTATTACCATATAACGAATAACGTTATATAGTGTTACGTTATAACGTATAACGTTATATAGCATTACCATATAACGCAAAACGATATATACTATTACGTAATAACGTGTAACGTTATATAGAATTACCATATAACGTATAACGTTATATAGTGTTACGTTATAACGAATAACGATGTATTCTATTACGTAATAACGTATATCGTTATATAGTATTACCATATAACGTATAACGTTATATATTGTTACGTTATAACGTATAACGATATATAGTATTACCATATAACGTATAACGTTATATATTGTTACGTTATAACGTATAGCGATATATACTATTACCATATAACGTATAACGTTATATAGCATTACCACATAACGTAAAACGATATATACTATTTCGTAATAACGTATATTGTTATATAGTATTACCATATAACGTATAACGTTATATAATGTTACGTTATAACGTATAACGATATATAGTATTACCATATAACGTATAACGTTATATATTGTTACGTTATAACGTATAGCGATATATACTATTACCATATAACGTATAACGTTATATAGCATTACCATATAACGTAAAACGATATATACTATTACGGAATAACGTATAACGTTATATAGAATTACCATATAACGTATAACGTTATATAGTATTACGTTATAACGTATAACGATATATACTATTACGTAATAACATATATCGTTATATAGTATTACCATATAACGTATAACGTTATATATTGTTACGCTATAACGTATAACGATATATAGTATTACCATATAACGTCTAACGTTATATATTGTTACGTTATAACGTATAGCGATATACAGTATTATCATACAGCGTATAGCGTTATATAGTGTTACGTTATAACGTATATCGTTATATAGCATTACCATATAACGTAAAACGATATATACTATTTCGTAATAACGTATATTGTTATATAGTATTACCATATAACGTATAACGTTATATAATGTTACGTTATAACGTATAACGATATATAGTATTACCATATAACGTATAACGTTATATATTGTTACGTTATAACGTATAGCGATATATACTATTACCATATAACGTATAACGTTATATAGCATTACCACATAACGTAAAACGATATATACTATTTCGTAATAACGTATATTGCTATATAGTATTACCATATAACGTATAACGTTATATAATGTTACGTTATAACGTATAACGATATATAGTATTACCATATAACGTATAACGTTATATATTGTTACGTTATAACGTATAGCGATATATACTATTACCATATAACGTATAACGTTATATAGCATTACCATATAACGTAAAACGATATATACTATTACGGAATAACGTATAACGTTATATAGAATTACCATATAACGTATAACGTTATATAGTATTACGTTATAACGTATAACGATATATACTATTACGTAATAACATATATCGTTATATAGTATTACCATATAACGTATAACGTTATATATTGTGACGGTATAACGTATAACGATATATACTATTACCATGTAACGTATAACGTTATATAGTGTTACGTTATAACGTATAACGATATATACTATTACGTAAAAACGTATATCGTTATATAGTATTACCATATAACGTAAAACGATATATACTATTACGGAATAACGTATAACGTTATATAGAATTACCATATAACGTATAACGTTATATAGTGTTACGTTATAACGTATAACGATATATACTATTACGTAATAACGTATATCGTTATATAGTATTACCATATAACGTATAACGTTATATATTGTTACGTTATAACGTATAACGATATATAGTATTACCATATAACGTATAACGTTATATATTGTTACGTTATAACGTATAACGATATATACTATTACAATATAACGAATAACGTTATATAGTGTTACGTTATAACGTATAACGTTATATAGCATTACCATATAACGTAAAACGATATATACTATTACGTAATAACGTGTAATGTTATATAGAATTACCATATAACGTATAACGTTATATAGTGTTACGTTATAACGTATAACGTTATATAGCATTACCATATAAGGTAAGACGATATATACTATTACGTAATAACGTATAACGTTATATAGAGTTACCATATAACGTATAACGTTATATAGTATTACGTTATAACGTATAACGATATATACTATTACGTAATAACGTATATCGTTATATAGTATTACCATATAACGTATAACGTTATATATTGTTACGTTATAACGCATAACGATATATAGTATTACCATATAACGTATAACGTTATATATTCTTACGTTATAACGTATAACGGTATATACTATTACCATATAACGAATAACGTTATATTGTGTTACGTTATAACGTATAACGTTATATAGCATTACCATATAACGTAAAACGATATATACTATTACGTAATAACGTGTATCGTTATATAGAATTACCATATAACGTATAACGTTATATAGTGTTACGTTATTACGTATAACGGTATATTCTATTACGTAATAACGCATATCGTTATATAGTATTACCATATAACGTATAACGTTATATAGTGTTACGTTATAACGTATAACGATATATACTATTACGTAATAACGTATATCGTTATATAGTTTTACCATATAACGTATAACGTTATATATTGTTACGTTATAACGTATAACGGTATACAGTATTACCATACAACGTATAGCGTTATATAGTGTTACGTTATAACGTATATCGTTATATAGCATCACCATATAACGTAAAACGATATATACTATTTCGTAATAACGTATATTGTTATATAGCATTACCATATAACGTAAAACGATATATACTATTACGGAATAACGTATAACGTTATATAGAATTACCATATAACGTATAACGTTATATAGTGTTACGTTATAACGTATAACGATATATACTATTACGTAATAACGTATATCGTTATATAGTATTACCATATAACGTATAACGTTATATAGCATTACCATATAACGTAAAACGATATATACTATTACGGAATAACGTATAACGTTATATAGAATTACCATATAACGTATAACGTTATATATTGTTACGTTATAACGTATAGCGATATATACTATTACCATATAACGTATAACGTTATATAGTGTAACGTTATAACGTATAACGTTATATAGCATTACCATATAAGATAAAACGATATATACTATTGCGTAATAACGTATAACGTATTATAGAATTACCATATAACGTATAACGTTATATAGTATTACGTTATAACGTATAACGATATATAGTATTACGTAATAACGTATATCGTTATATACTATTACCATATAACGTATAACGTTATATAGTGTTACGTTATAACGTATAACGTTATATAGCATTACCATATAAGATAAAACGACATATACTATTGCGTAATAACGTATAACGTTTTATAGAATTACCATATAACGTATAACGTTATATAGTATTACGTTATAACGTATAACGATATATACTATTACGTAATAACGTATATCGTTATATAGTATTACCATATAACGTATAACGTTATATATTGTTACGTTATAACGTATAGCGATATATACTATTACCATATAACGTATAACGTTATATAGTGTTACGTTATAACGTATAACGTTATATAGCATTACCATATAAGATAAAACGATATATACTATTGCGTAATAACGTATAACGTTTTATAGAATTACCATATAACGTATAACGTTATATAGTATTACGTTATAACGTATAACGATATATACTATTACGTAATAACGTATATCGTTATATAGTATTACCATATAACGTATAACGTTATATAGTGTTACGTTATAACGTATAACGTTATATAGCATTACCATATAAGGTAAAACGATATATACTATTACGTAATAACGTATAACGTTATATAGAATTACCATATAACGTATAACGTTATATAGTATTACGTTATAACGTATAACGATATATACTATTACGTAATAACGTATATCGTTATATAGTATTACCATATAACGTAAAACGATATATACTATTTCGTAATAACGTATATTGTTATATAGTATTACCACATAACGTATAACGTTATATATTGTTACGTTACAACGTATAACGATATATAGTATTACCATATAACGTATAACGTTATGTAGTGTTACGTTATAACGTATAACGACATATACTATTACGTAATAACGTATAACGTTATATAGCATTACCATATAACGTAAAACGATATATACTATTACGGAATAACTTATAACGTTATATAGAATTACCATATAACGTATAACGTTATATAGTGTTACGTTATAACGTATAAGGATATATACTATTACGTAATAACGTATATCGTTATATAGTATTACCATATAACGTATAACGTTATATATTGTTACGTTATAACGTATAGCGATATATACTATTACCATATAACGTATAACGTTATATAGTGTTACGTTATAACGTATAACGTTATATAGCATTACCATTAAAGATAAAACGATATATACTATTGCGTAATAACGTATAACGTTATATAGAATTACCATATAACGTATAACGTTATATAGTATTACGTTATAACGTATAACGATATATACTATTACGTAATAACGTATATCGTTATATAGTATTACCATATAACGTATAACGTTATATATTGTTACGTTATAACGTATAACGATATATAGTATTACCATATAACGTATAACGTTATATAGTGTTACGTTATAACGTATAACGTTATATAGCATTACCATATATCGTAAAACGATATATAGTGTTACGTTATAACGTATAACGATATATACTATTACGTAATAACGTATATCGTTATATAGTATTACCATATAACGTATAACGTTATATATTGTTACGTTATAACGTATAACGATATATACTATTACCATATAACGTATAACGTTATATATTGTGACGTTATAACGTATAACGATATTATATTACCATGTAACGTATAACGTTATATAGTGTTACGTTATAACGTATAACGATATATACTATTACGAAATAACGTATATCGTTATATAGTATTACGATATAACGTATAACGTTATATATTGTTACGTTATAACGTATAACGATATATAGTATTACCATATAACGTATAACGCTATATATTGTTACGTTATAACGTATAACGATATATACTATTACCATATAACGAATAACGTTATATAGTGTTACGTTATACCGTATAACGTTATATAGCATTACCATATAACGCAAAACGATATATACTATTACGTAATAACGTGTAACGTTATATAGAATTACCATATAACGTATAACGTTATATAGTGTTACGTTATAACGAATAACGATGTATTCTATTACGTAATAACGTATATCGTTATATAGTATTACCATATAACGTATAACGTTATATATTGTTACGTTATAACGTATAACGATATATAGTATTACCATATAACGTATAACGTTATATATTGTTACGTTATAACGTATAGCGATATATACTATTACCATATAACGTATAACGTTATATAGCATTACCACATAACGTAAAACGATATATACTATTTCGTAATAACGTATATTGTTATATAGTATTACCATATAACGTATAACGTTATATAATGTTACGTTATAACGTATAACGATATATAGTATTACCATATAACGTATAACGTTATATATTGTTACGTTATAACGTATAGCGATATATACTATTACCATATAACGTATAACGTTATATAGCATTACCATATAACGTAAAACGATATATACTATTACGGAATAACGTATAACGTTATATAGAATTACCATATAACGTATAACGTTATATAGTATTACGTTATAACGTATAACGATATATACTATTACGTAATAACATATATCGTTATATAGTATTACCATATAACGTATAACGTTATATATTGTTACGCTATAACGTATAACGATATATAGTATTACCATATAACGTATAACGTTATATATTGTTACGTTATAACGTATAGCGATATACAGTATTATCATACAGCGTATAGCGTTATATAGTGTTACGTTATAACGTATATCGTTATATAGCATTACCATATAACGTAAAACGATATATACTATTTCGTAATAACGTATATTGTTATATAGTATTACCATATAACGTATAACGTTATATAATGTTACGTTATAACGTATAACGATATATAGTATTACCATATAACGTATAACGTTATATATTGTTACGTTATAGCGTATAGAGATATATACTATTACCATATAACGTATAACGTTATATAGCATTACCACATAACGTAAAACGATATATACTATTTCGTAATAACGTATATTGTTATATAGTATTACCATATAACGTATAACGTTATATAATGTTACGTTATAACGTATAACGATATATAGTATTACCATATAACGTATAACGTTATATATTGTTACGTTATAACGTATAGCGATATATACTATTACCATATAACGTATAACGTTATATAGCATTACCATATAACGTAAAACGATATATACTATTACGGAATAACGTATAACGTTATATAGAATTACCATATAACGTATAACGTTATATAGTATTACGTTATAACGTATAACGATATATACTATTACGTAATAACATATATCGTTATATAGTATTACCATATAACGTATAACGTTATATATTGTTACGCTATAACGTATAACGATATATAGTATTACCATATAACGTATAACGTTATATATTGTTACGTTATAACGTATAGCGATATATACTATTACCATATAACGTATAACGTTATGTAGCATTACCATATAAGGTAAAACGATATATACTATTACGTTATAACGTATAACGTTATATAGCATTACCATATAACGTAAAACGATATATACTATTACGTAATAACATGTAACGTTATATAGAATTACCATATAACGTATAACGTTATATAGTGTTACGTTATAACGTATAACGTTATATAGCATTACCATATAAGGTAAAACGATATATACTATTGCGTAATAACGTATAACGTTATATAGAATTACCATATAACGTATAACTTTATATAGTATTACGTTATAACGTATAACGATATATACTATTACGTAATAACGTATATCGTTATATAGTATTACCATATAACGTATAACGTTATATATTGTTACGTTATAACGTATAACGATATATAGTATTACCATATAACGTATAACGTTATATAGTGTTACGTTATAACGTATAACGTTATATAGCATTACCATATATCGTAAAACGATATATAGTGTTACGTTATAACGTATAACGATATATACTATTACGTAATAACGTATATCGTTATATAGTATTACCATATAACGTAAAACGATATATACTATTACGGAGTAACGTATAACGTTATATAGAATTACCATATAACGTATAACGTTATATAGTGTTACGTTATAACATATAACGATATATACTACTACGTAATAACGTATATCGTTATATAGTATTACCATATAACGCATAACGTTATATATTGTTACGTTATAACGTATAGCGATATATACTATTACCATATAACGTATAACGTTATATAGTGTTACGTTATAACGTATAACGTTATAAAGCATTACCATATAAGGTAAAACGATATATACTATTACGTAATAATGTATAACGTTATATAGAATTACCATATAACGTATAACGTTATATAGTATTACGTTATAACGTATAACGATATATACTATTACGTAATAACGTATATCGTTATATAGTATTACCATATAACGTACAACGTTATATATTGTTACGTTATAACGTATAACGATATATAGTATTACCATATAACGTATAACGTTATATATTGTTACGTTATAACGTATAACGATATATACTATTACCATATAACAAATAACGTTATATAGTGTTACGTTATAACGTATAACGTTATATAGCATTACCATATAACGTAAAACGATATATACTATTACGTAATAACGTATAACGTTATATAGAATTACCATATAACGTATAACGTTATATAGTGTTACGTTATAACGTATAACGATATATACTATTACGTAATAACGTATATCGTTATATAGTATTACCATGTAACGTATAACGTTATATAGTATTACGTTATAACGTATAACGATATATACTATTACGTAATAACGTATATCGTTATATAGTATTACCATATAACGTATAACGTTATATATTGTTACGTTATAAAGTATAACGATATATAGTATTACCATATAACGTATAACGTTATATATTGTTACGTTATAACGTATAACGATATATACTATTACGTAATAACGTATATCGTTATATAGTATTACCATATAACGTATAACGTTATATAGTATTACGTTATAACGTATAACGATATATACTATTACGTAATAACGTATATCGTTATATAGTATTACCATATAACGTATAACGTTATATATTGTTACGTTATAAAGTATAACGATATATAGTATTACCATATAACGTATAACGTTATATATTGTTACGTTATAACGTATAACGATATATATTATTACCATATAACGAATAACGTTATATAGTGTTACGTTATAACGTATAACGTTATATAGCATTACCATATAACGTAAAACGATATATACTATTACGTAATAACGTATAACGTTATATAGAATTACCATATAACGTATAACGTTATATAGTGTTACGTTATAACGTATAACGATATATACTATTACGTAATAACGTATATCGTTATATAGTATTACCATATAACGTATAACGTTATATATTGTTACGTTATAACGTATAACGATATACAGTATTACCATACAACGTATCGCGTTATATAGTGTTACGTTATAACGTATATCGTTATATAGCATTACCATATAACGTAAAACGATATATACTATTTCGTAATAACGTATATTGTTATATAGTATTACCATATAACGTATAACGTTATATAGTATTACGTTATAACGTATAACGATATATACTATTACGTAATAACGTATATCGTTATATAGTATTACCATATAACGTATAACGTTATATATTGTTACGTTATAAAGTATAACGATATATAGTATTACCATATAACGTATAACGTTATATATTGTTACGTTATAACGTATAACGATATATATTATTACCATATAACGAATAACGTTATATAGTGTTACGTTATAACGTATAACGTTATATAGCATTACCATATAACGTAAAACGATATATACTATTACGTAATAACGTATAACGTTATATAGAATTACCATATAACGTATAACGTTATATAGTGTTACGTTATAACGTATAACGATATATACTATTACGTAATAACGTATATCGTTATATAGTATTACCATATAACGTATATCGTTATATATTGTTACGTTATAACGTATAACGATATACAGTATTACCATACAACGTATAGCGTTATATAGTGTTACGTTATAACGTATATCGTTATATATCATTACCATATAACGTAAAACGATATATACTATTTCGTAATAACCTATATTGTTATATAGTATTACCATATAACGTATAACGTTATATATTGCTACGTTATAACGTATAACGATATATAGTATTACCATATAACGTAAAACGATATATACTATTTCGTAATAACGTATATTGTTATATAGTATTACCATATAACGTATAACGTTATATAGTGTTACGCTATAACGTATAACGTTATATAGCATTACCATATAAGGTAAAACGATATATACTATTACGTAATAACGTATAACGTTATATAGAATTACCATATAACGTATAACGTTATATAGTATTACGTTATAACGTATAACGATATATACTATTACGTAATAACGTATATCGTTATATAGTATTACCATATAACGTATAACGTTATATATTGTTACGTTATAACGTATAACGATATATAGTATTACCATATAACGTATAGCGATATATACTCTTACCATACAACGTATAACGTTATATAGCATTACCATATAACGTAAAACGATATATACTATTACGGAATAACGTATAACGTTATATAGAATTACCATATAACGTATAACGTTATATAGTGTTACGTTATAACGTATAACGATATATACTATTACGTAATAACGTATATCGTTATATAGTATTACCATATAATGTATAACGTTATATATTGTTACGTTATAACGTATAGCGATATATACTATTACCATATAACGTATAACGTTATATAGTGTTACGTTATAACGTATAACGTTATATAGCATTACCATATAAGGTAAAACGATATATACTATTGCGTAATAACGTATAACGTTATATAGAATTACCATATAACGTATAACGTTATATAGTATTACGTTATAACGTATAACGATATATACTATTACGTAATAACGTATATCGTTATATAGTATTACCATATAACGTATAACGTTATATATTGTTACGTTATAACGTATAACGATATATACTATTACCATATAACGTATAACGTTATAGTGTTACGTTATAACGTATGACGTTATATAGCATTACCATGTATCGTAAAACGATATATAGTGTTACGTTATAACGTATAACGATATATACTATTACGTAATAACGTATATCGTTATATAGTATTACCATATAACGTATAACGTTATATATTGTTACGTTGTAACGTATAACGATATATACTATTACCATATAACGTATAACGTTATATATTGTGACGGTATAACGTATAACGATATATACTATTACCATGTAACGTATAACGTTATATAGTGTTACGTTATAACGTATAACGATATAAACTATTACGTAATAACGTATATCGTTATATAGTATTACCATATAACGTAAAACGATATATACTATTACGGAATAACGTATAACGTTATATAGAATTACCATATAACGTATAACGTTATATAGTGTTACGTTATAACGTATAACGATATATACTATTACGTAATAACGTATATCGTTATATAGTATTACCACATAACGTATAACGTTATATATTGTTACGTTATAACGTATAGCGATATATACTATTACCATATAACGTATAACGTTATATAGTGTTACGTTATAACGTATAACGTTATATAGCATTACCACATAAGGTAAAACGATATATACTATTACGTAATAACGTATATCGTTATATAGTATTACCGTATAACGTATAACGTTATATATTGTTACGTTATAACGTATAACGATATATACTATTACCATATAACGTATAACGTTATAGTGTTACGTTATAACGTATGACGTTATATAGCATTACCATGTATCGTAAAACGATATATAGTGTTACGTTATAACGTATAACGATATATACTATTACGTAATAACGTATATCGTTATATAGTATTACCATATAACGTATAACGTTATATATTGTTACGTTGTAACGTATAACGATATATTCTATTACCATATAACGTATAACGTTATATATTGTGACGGTATAGCGTATAACGATATATACTATTACCATGTAACGTATAACGTTATATAGTGTTACGTTATAACGTATAACGATATAAACTATTACGTAATAACGTATATCGTTATATAGTATTACCATATAACGTAAAACGATATATACTATTACGGAATAACGTATAACGTTATATAGAATTACCATATAACGTATAACGTTATATAGTGTTACGTTATAACGTATAACGATATATACTATTACGTAATAACGTATATCGTTATATAGTATTACCATATAACGTACAACGTTATATATTGTTACGTTATAACGTATAACGATATATAGTATTACCATATAACGTATAACGTTATATATTGTTACGTTATAACGTATAACGATATATACTATTACCATATAACAAATAACGTTATATAGTGTTACGTTATAACGTATAACGTTATATAGCATTACCATATAACGTAAAACGATATATACTATTACGTAATAACGTATAACGTTATATAGAATTACCATATAACGTATAACGTTATATAGTGTTACGTTATAACGTATAACGATATATACTATTACGTAATAACGTATATCGTTATATAGTATTACCATGTAACGTATAACGTTATATAGTATTACGTTATAACGTATAACGATATATACTATTACGTAATAACGTATATCGTTATATAGTATTACCATATAACGTATAACGTTATATATTGTTACGTTATAACGTATAACGTTATATAGCATTACCATATAAGGTAAAACGATATATACTATTACGTAATAACGTATAACGTTATATAGAGTTACCATATAACGTATAACGTTATATGGTATTACGTTATAACGTATAACGATATATACTATTACGTAATAACGTATATCGTTATATAGTATTACCATATAACGTATAACGTCATATATTGTTACGTTATAACGCATAACGATATATAGTATTACCATATAACGTATAACGTTATATATTCTTACGTTATAACGTATAACGATATATACTATTACCATATAACGAATAACATTATATTGTGTTACGTTATAACGTATAACGTTATATAGCATTACCATATAACGTAAAACGATATATACTATTACGTAATAACGTGTATCGTTATATAGAATTACCATATAACGTATAACGTTATATAGTGTTACGTTATAACGTATAACGGTATATTCTATTACGTAATAACGTATATCGTTATATAGTATTACCATATAACGTATAACGTTATATATTGTTACGTTATAACGTATAACGATATACAGTATTACCATACAACGTATAGCGTTATATAGTGTTACGTTATAACGTATATCGTTATATAGCATCACCATATAACGTAAAACGATATATACTATTTCGTAATAACGTATATTGTTATATAGTATTACCACATAACGTATAACGTTATATATTGTTACGTTATAACGTATAACGATATATAGTATTACCATATAACGTATAACGTTATATAGTGTTACGTTATAACGTATAACGATATATACTATTACGTAATAACGTATATCGTTATATAGTATTACCATATAACGAATAACGTTATATATTGTTACGTTATAACGTATAGCGATATATACTCTTACCATATAACGTATAACGTTATATAGCATTACCATATAACGTAAAACGATATATACTATTACGGAATAACGTATAACGTTATATAGAATTACCATATAACGTATAACGTTATATAGTGTTACGTTATAACGTATAACGATATATACTATTACGTAATAACGTATATCGTTATATAGAATTACCATATAACGTATAACGTTATATAGCATTACCATATAACGTAAAACGATATATACTATTACGGAATAACGTATAACGTTATATAGAATTACCATATAACGTATAACGTTATATATTGTTACGTTATAACGTATAGCGATATATACTATTACCATATAACGTATAACGTTATATAGTGTTACGTTATGACGTATAACGTTATATAGCATTACCATATAAGATAAAACGATATATACTATTGCGTAATAACGTATAACGTTTTATAGAATTACCATATAACCTATAACGTTATATAGAATTACCATATAACGTATAACGTTATATATTGTTACGTTATAACGTATAGCGATATATACTATTACCATATAACGTATAACGTTATATAGTGTTACGTTATAACGTATAACGTTATATAGCATTACCATATAAGATAAAACGATATATACTATTGCGTAATAACGTATAACGTTTTATAGAATTACCATATAACGTATAACGTTATATAGTATTACGTTATAACGTATAACGATATATACTATTACGTAATAACGTATATCGTTATATAGTATTACCATATAACGTATAACGTTATATATTGTTACGTTATAACGTATAGCGATATATACTATTACCATATAACATATAACGTTATATAGTGTTACGTTATAACGTATAACGTTATATAGCATTACCATATAAGGTAAAACGATATATACTATTGCGTAATAACGTATAACGTTATATAGAGTTACCATATAACGTATAACGTTATATAGTATTACGTTATAACGTATAACGATATATACTATTACGTAATAACGTATATCGTTATATAGTATTACCATATAACGTATAACGTTATATATTGTTACGTTATAACGCATAACGATATATAGTATTACCATATAACGTATAACGTTATATATTCTTACGTTATAACGTATAACGATATATACTATTACCATATAACGAATAACGTTATATAGTGTTACGTTATAACGTATAACGTTATATAGCATTACCATATAACGTAAAACGATATATACTATTACGTAATAACGTGTATCGTTATATAGAATTACCATATAACGTATAACGTTATATAGTGTTACGTTATAACGGATAACGATATATTCTATTACGTAATAACGTATATCGTTATATAATATTACCATATAACGTATAACGTTATATATTGTTACGTTATAACGTATAACGATATACAGTATTACCATACAACGTATAGCGTTATATAGTGTTACGTTATAACGTATATCGTTATATAGCATTACCATATAACGTAAAACGATATATACTATTACGGAATAACGTATAACGTTATATAGAATTACCATATAACGTATAACGTTATATAGTGTTACGTTATAACGTATAACGATATATACTAGTACGTAATAACGTATATCGTTATATAGTATTACCATATAACGTATAACGTTATATATTGTTACGTTATAACGTATAGCGTTATATACTATTACCATATAACGTATAACGTTATATAGTGTTACGTTATAACGTATAACGTTATATAGCATTACCATATAAGATAAAACGATATATACTATTGCGTAATAACGTATAACGTTTTATACAATTACCATATAACGTATAACGTTATATAGTATTACGTTATAACGTATAACGATATATACTATTACCATGTAACGTATAACGTTATATAGTGTTACGTTATAACGTATAACGATATATAGTATTACGTTATAACGTATAACGATATATACTATTACCATGTAACGTATAACGTTATATAGTGTTACGTTATAACGTATAACGATATATACTATTACGTAATAACGTATATCGTTATATAGTATTACCATATAACGTAAAACGATATATACTATTACGGAATAACGTATAACGTTATATAGAATTACCATGTAACGTATAACGTTATATAGTGTTACGTTATAACGTATAACGATATATACTATTACGTAATAACGTATATCGTTATATAGTATTACCATATAACGTAAAACGATATATACTATTACGGAATAACGTATAACGTTATATAGAATTACCATATAACGTATAACGTTATATAGTGTTACGTTATAACGTATAACGATATATACTATTACGTAATAACGTATATCGTTATATAGTATTACCATATAACGTATAACGTTATATATTGTTACGTTATAACGTATAGCGATATATACTATTACCATATAACGTATAACGTTATATAGTGTTACGTTATAACGTATAAAGTTGTATAGCATTACCACATAAGGTAAAACGATATATACTATCACGTAATAATGTATAACGTTATATAGAATTACCATATAAGGTATAACGTTATATAGTATTACGTTATAACGTATAACGATATATACTATTACGTAATAACGTATATCGTTATATAGTATTACCATATAACGTATAACGTTATATATTGTTACGTTATAACGTATAACGATATATAGTATTACCATATAACGTATAACGTTATATATTGTTACGTTATAACGTATAACGATATATACTATTACCATATAACGAATAACGTTATATAGTGTTACGTTATAACGTATAACGTTATATAGCATTACCATATAACGTAAAACGATATATACTATTACGTAATAACGTGTAACGTTATATAGAATTACCATATAACGTATAACGTTATATAGTGTTACGTTATAACGTATAACGTTATATAATATTACCATATAACGTATAACGTTATATATTGTTACGTTATAACGTATAACGATATACAGTATTACCATACAACGTATAGCGTTATATAGTGTTACGTTATAACGTATATCGTTATATAGCATTACCATATAACGTAAAACGATATATACTACTTCGTAATAACGTATATTGTTATATAGTATTACCACATAACGTATAACGTTATATATTGTTATGTTATAACGTATAACGATATATAGTATTACCATATAACGTATAACGTTATATAGTGTTACGTTATAACATATAATGATATATACTATTACGTAATAACGTATATCGTTATATAGTATTACCATATAACGTATAACGTTATATATTGTTACGTTATAACGTATAACGATATATACTATTACCATATAACGTATAACGTTATATAGTGTTACGTTATAACGTATAACGTTATATAGCATTACCATATATCGTAAAACGATATATAGTGTTACGTTATAACGTATAACGATATATACTATTACGTAATAACGTATATCGTTATATAGTATTACCATATAACGTATAACGTTATATATTGTTACGTTATAACGTATAACGATATATACTATTACCATATAACGTATAACGTTATATATTGTGACGTTATAACGTATAACGATATATACTATCACCATGTAACGTATAACGTTATATAGTGTTACGTTATAACGTATAACGATATATACTATTACGTAATAACGTATATCGTTATATAGTATTACCATATAACGTAAAACGATATATACTATTACGGAATAACGTATAACGTTATATAGAATTACCATATAACGTATAACGTTATATAGTGTTACGTTATAACGTATAACGATATATACTATTACGTAATAACGTATATCGTTATATAGTTTTACCATATAACGTATAACGTTATATATTGTTACGTTATAACGTATAGCGATATATACTATTACCATATAACGTATAACGTTATATAGCATTACCATATAACGTAAAACGATATATATAATTACGGAATAACGTATAACGATATATAGAATTACCATATAACGTATAACGTTATATAGTGTTACGTTATAACGTACAACGATATATACTATTACGTAATAACCTATAACGTTATATAGCATTACCATATAAGGTAAAACGATATATACTATTACGTAATAACGTATAACGTTATATAGAATTACCATATAACGTATAACGTTATATAGCATTACCATATAACGTAAAACGGTATATACTATTACGTAATAACATGTAACGTTATATAGAATTACCATATAACGTATAACGTTATATAGTGTTACGTTATAACGTATAACGTTATATAGCATTACCATATAAGGTAAAACGATATACACTATTGCGTAATAACGTATAACGTTATATAGAATTACCATATAACGTATAACGTTATATAGTATTACGTTATAACGTATAACGATATATGCTATTACGTAATAACATATATCGTTATATAGTATTACCATATAACGTATAACGCTATATATTGCTACGTTATAACGTATAACGATATATAGTATTACCATATAACGTATAACGTTATATATTGTTACGTTATAACGTATAGCGATATATACTATTACCATATAACGTATAACGTTATATAGCATTACCATATAAGGTAAAACGATATATGCTATTACGTAATAACGTATATCGTTATATTGTATTACCATATAACGTATAACGTTATATATTGTAACGTTATAACGTATAACAATATATAGTATTACCATATAACGTATAACGTTATATAGTGTTACGTTATAACGTATAACGTTATATAGCATTACCATATATCGTAAAACGATATATAGTGTTACGTTATAACGTATAACGATATATATTATTACGTAATAACGTATATCGTTATATAGTATTACCATATAACGTATTACGTTATATATTGTTACGTTATAACGTATAACGATATATACTATTACCATATAACGTATAACGTTATATATTGTGACGTTATAACGTATAACGATATATACTATTACCATGTAACGTATAACGTTATATAGTGTTACGTTATAACGTATAACGATATATACTATTACGTAATAACGTATATCGTTATATAGTATTACCATATAACGTAAAACGATATATACTATTACGGAGTAACGTATAACGTTATATAGAATTACCATATAACGTATAACGTTATATAGTGTTACGTTATAACATATAACGATATATACTACTACGTAATAACGTATATCGTTATATAGTATTACCATATAACGTATTACGTTATATATTGTTACGTTATAACGTATAACGATATATACTATTACCATATAACGTATAACGTTATATATTGTTACGTTATAACGTATAGCGATATATACTATTACCATACAACGTATAACGTTATATAGTGTTACGTTATAACGTATAACGTTATAAAGCATTACAATATAAGGTAAAACGATATATACTATTACGTAATAACGTATAACGTTATATAGAATTACCATATAACGTATAACGTTATATAGTATTACGTTATAACGTATAACGATATATACTATTACGTAATAACGTATATCGTTATATAGTATTACCATATAACGTATAACGTTAGATATTGTTACGTTATAACGTATAACGATATATAGTATTACCATATAACGTATAACGTTATATATTGTTACGTTATAGCGTATAACGATATATACTATTACCATATAACAAATAACGTTATATAGTGTTACGTTATAACGTATAACGTTATATAGCATTACCATATAACGTAAAACGATATATACTATTACGTAATAACGTATAACGTTATATAGAATTACCATATAACGTATAACGTTATATAGTGTTACGTTATAACGTATAACGATATATACTATTTCGTATTAACGTATATTGTTATATAGTATTACCATATAACGTATAACGTTATATATTGTTACGTTATAACGTATAACGATATATAGTATTACCATATAACGTATAACGTTATATAGTGTTACGTTATAACATATAACGATATATAGTATTACCATATAACGTATAACGTTATATAGTGTTACGTTATAACGTATAACGATATATAGTATTACCATATAACGTATAACGTTATATAGTGTTACGTTATAACATATAACGATATATACTATTACGTAATAACGTATATCGTTATATAGTATTACCATATAACGTATAACGTTATATATTGTTACGTTACAACGTATAGCGATATATACTATTACCATATAACGTATAATGTTATATAGCATTACCATATAACGTAAAACGATATATAGTATTACGGAATAACGTATAACGTTATATAGAATTACCATATAACGTATAACGTTATATAGTGTTATGTTATAACGTATAACGATATATACTATTACGTAATAACGTATATCGTTATATAGTATTACCATATAACGTATAACGTTATATATTGTTACGTTATAACGTATAGCGATATATACTATTACCATATAACGTATAACGTTATATAGTGTTACGCTATAACGTATAACGTTATATAGCATTACAATATAAGGTAAAACGATATATACTATTACGTAATAACGTATAACGTTATATAGAATTACCATATAACGTATAAGGTTATATAGTATTACGTTATAACGTATAACGATATATACTATTACGTAATAACTTATATCGTTATATAGTATTACCATATAACGTATAACGTTATATATTGTTACGTTATAACGTATAACGATATATAGTATTACCATATAACGTATAACGTTATATATTGTTACGTTATAACGTATAACGATATATACTATTACCATATAACATTTAACGTTATATAGTGTTACGTTATAACGTATAACGTTATATAGCATTACCATATAACGTAAAACGATATATACTATTACGTAATAACGTATAACGTTATATAGAATTACCATATAACGTATAACGTTATATAGCGTTACGTTATAACGTATAACGATATATACTATTACGTAATAACGTATATCGTTATATAGTATTACCATATAACGTATAACGTTATATAGTATTACGTTATAACGTATAACGATATATACTATTACGTAATAACGTATATCGTTATATAGTATTACCATATAACGTATAACGTTATATATTGATACGTTACAAGGTATAGCGATATATACTATTACCATATAACGTATAACGTTATATAGCATTACCATATAACGTAAAACGATATATACTATTACGTTATAACGTATAACGATATATACTATTACCATGTAACGTATAACGTTATATAGTGTTACGTTATAACGTATAACGATATATACTATTACGTAATAACGTATATCGTTATATAGTATTACCATATAACGTAAAACGATATATACTATTACGGAGTAACGTATAACGTTATATAGAATTACCATATAACGTATAACGTTATATAGTGTTACGTTATAACATATAACGATATATACTACTACGTAATAACGTATATCGTTATATAGTATTACCATATAACGTATAACGTTATATATTGTTACGTTATAACGTATAGCGATATATACTATTACCATACAACGTATAACGTTATATAGTGTTACGTTATAACGTATAACGTTATAAAGCATTACAATATAAGGTAAAACGATATATACTATTACGTAATAACGTATAACGTTATATAGAATTACCATATAACGTATAACGTTATATAGTATTACGTTATAACGTATAACGATATATACTATTACGTAATAACGTATATCGTTATATAGTATTACCATATAACGTATAACGTTAGATATTGTTACGTTATAACGTATAACGATATATAGTATTACCATATAACGTATAACGTTATATATTGTTACGTTATAGCGTATAACGATATATACTATTACCATATAACAAATAACGTTATATAGTGTTACGTTATAACGTATAACGTTATATAGCATTACCATATAACGTAAAACGATATATACTATTACGTAATAACGTATAACGTTATATAGAATTACCATATAACGTATAACGTTATATAGTGTTACGTTATAACGTATAACGATATATACTATTTCGTATTAACGTATATTGTTATATAGTATTACCATATAACGTATAACGTTATATATTGTTACGTTATAACGTACAACGATATATAGTATTACCATATAACGTATAACGTTATATAGTGTTACGTTATAACATATAACGATATATAGTATTACCATATAACGTATAACGTTATATAGTGTTACGTTATAACGTATAACGATATATAGTATTACCATATAACGTATAACGTTATATAGTGTTACGTTATAACATATAACGATATATACTATTACGTAATAACGTATATCGTTATATAGTATTACCATATAACGTATAACGTTATATATTGTTACGTTACAACGTATAGCGATATATACTATTACCATATAACGTATAATGTTATATAGCATTACCATATAACGTAAAACGATATATAGTATTACGGAATAACGTATAACGTTATATAGAATTACCATATAACGTATAACGTTATATAGTGTTACGTTATAACGTATAACGATATATACTATTACGTAATAACGTATATCGTTATATAGTATTACCATATAACGTATAACGTTATATATTGTTACGTTATAACGTATAGCGATATATACTATTACCATATAACGTATAACGTTATATCGTGTTACGCTATAACGTATAACGTTATATAGCAATACCATATAAGGTAAAACGATATATACTATTACGTAATAACGTATAACGTTATATAGAATTACCATATAACGTATAAGGTTATATAGTATTACGTTATAACGTATAACGATATATACTATTACGTAATAACTTATATCGTTATATAGTATTACCATATAACGTATGACGTTATATATTGTTACGTTATAACGTATAACGATATATAGTATTACCATATAACGTATAACGTTATATATTGTTACGTTATAACGTATAACGATATATACTATTACCATATAACATTTAACGTTATATAGTGTTACGTTATAACGTATAACGTTATATAGCATTACCATATAACGTAAAACGATATATACTATTACGTAATAACGTATATCGTTATATAGTATTACCATATAACGTATAACGTTATATATTGATACGTTACAAGGTATAGCGATATATACTATTACCATATAACGTATAACGTTATATAGCATTACCATATAACGTAAAACGATATATACTATTACGTTATAACGTATAACGATATATACTATTACCATGTAACGTATAACGTTATATAGTGTTACGTTATAACGTATAACGATATATACTATTACGTAATAACGTATATCGTTATATAGTATTACCATATAACGTAAAACGATATATACTATTACGGAATAACGTATAACGTTATATAGAATTACCATATAACGTATAACGTTATATAGTGTTACGTTATAACGTATAACGATATATACTATTACGTAATAACGTATATCGTTATATAGTATTACCATATAACGTATAACGTTATATATTGTTACGTTATAACGTATAGCGATATATACTATTACCATATAACGTATAACGTTATATAGTGTTACGTTATAACGTATAAAGTTGTATAGCATTACCACATAAGGTAAAACGATATATACTATCACGTAATAATGTATAACGTTATATAGAATTACCATATAAGGTATAACGTTATATAGTATTACGTTATAACGTATAACGATATATACTATTACGTAATAACGTATATCGTTATATAGTATTACCACATAACGTATAACGTTATATATTGTTACGTTATAACGTATAACGATATATAGTATTACCATATAACGTATAACGTTATATATTGTTACGTTATAACGTATAACGATATATACTATTACCATATAACGAATAACGTTATATAGTGTTACGTTATAACGTATAACGTTATATAGCATTACCATATAACGTAAAACGATATATACTATTACGTAATAACGTGTAACGTTATATAGAATTACCATATAACGTATAACGTTATATAGTGTTACGTTATAACGTATAACGTTATATAGCATTACCATATAAGGTAAAACGATATATGCTATTACGTAATAACGTATAACGTTATATAGAATTACCATATAACGTATAACGTTATATAGTGTTACGTTATAACGTATAACGATATATGCTATTACGTAATAACGTATATCGTTATATAGTATTACCATATAACGTATAACGTTATATATTGTTACGTTATAACGCATAACGATATATAGTATTACCATATAACGTATAACGTTATATATTCTTACGTTATAACGTATAACGATATATACTATTACCATATAACGAATAACGTTATATAGTGTTACGTTATAACGTATAACGTTATATAGCATTACCATATAACGTAAAACGATATATACTATTACGTAATAACGTGTATCGTTATATAGAATTACCATATAACGTATAACGTTATATAGTGTTACGTTATAACGTATAACGATATATTCTATTACGTAATAACGTATATCGTTATATAATATTACCATATAACGTATAACGTTATATATTGTTACGTTATAACGTATAACGATATACAGTATTACCATACAACGTATAGCGTTATATAGTGTTACGTTATAACGTATATCGTTATATAGCATTACCATATAACGTAAAACGATATATACTACTTCGTAATAACGTATATTGTTATATAGTATTACCACATAACGCATAACGTTATATATTGTTATGTTATAACGTATAACGATATATAGTATTACCATATAACGTATAACGTTATATAGTGTTACGTTATAACATATAATGATATATACTATTACGTAATAACGTATATCGTTATATAGTATTACCATATAACGTATAACGTTATATATTGTTACGTTATAACGTATAACGATATATACTATTACCATATAACGTATAACGTTATATATTGTGACGTTATAACGTATAACGATATATACTATTACCATGTAACGTATAACGTTATATAGTGTTACGTTATAACGTATAACGATATATACTATTACGTAATAACGTATATCGTTATATAGTATTACCATATAACGTATAACGTCATATATTGTTACGTTATAACGCATAACGATATATAGTATTACCATATAACGTATAACGTTATATATTCTTACGTTATAACGTATAACGATATATACTATTACCATATAACGAATAACGTTATATTGTGTTACGTTATAACGTATAACGTTATATAGCATTACCATATAACGTAAAACGATATATACTATTACGTAATAACGTGTATCGTTATATAGAATTACCATATAACGTATAACGTTATATAGTGTTACGTTATAACGTATAACGGTATATTCTATTACGTAATAACGTATATCGTTATATAGTATTACCATATAACGTATAACGTTATATATTGTTACGTTATAACGTATAACGATATACAGTATTACCATACAACGTATAGCGTTATATAGTGTTACGTTATAACGTATATCGTTATATAGCATCACCATATAACGTAAAACGATATATACTATTTCGTAATAACGTATATTGTTATAAAGTATTACCACATAACGTATAACGTTATATATTGTTACGTTATAACGTATAACGATATATAGTATTACCATATAACGTATAACGTTATATAGTGTTACGTTATAACGTATAACGATATATACTATTACGTAATAACGTATATCGTTATATAGTATTACCATATAACGAATAACGTTATATATTGTTACGTTATAACGTATAGCGATATATACTCTTACCATATAACGTATAACGTTATATAGCATTACCATATAACGTAAAACGATATATACTATTACGGAATAACGTATAACGTTATATAGAATTACCATATAACGTATAACGTTATATAGTGTTACGTTATAACGTATAACGATATATACTATTACGTAATAACGTATATCGTTATATAGAATTACCATATAACGTATAACGTTATATAGCATTACCATATAACGTAAAACGATATATACTATTACGGAATAACGTATAACGTTATATAGAATTACCATATAACGTATAACGTTATATATTGTTACGTTATAACGTATAGCGATATATACTATTACCATATAACGTATAACGTTATATAGTGTTACGTTATGACGTATAACGTTATATAGCATTACCATATAAGATAAAACGATATATACTATTGCGTAATAACGTATAACGTTTTATAGAATTACCATATAAGCTATAACGTTATATAGTATTACGTTATAACGTATAACGATATATAGTATTACGTAATAACGTATATCGTTATATACTATTACCATATAACGTATAACGTTATATAGTGTTACGTTATAACGTATAACGTTATATAGCATTACCATATAAGATAAAACGATATATACTATTGCGTAATAACGTATAACGTTTTATAGAATTACCATATAACGTATAACGTTATATAGTATTACGTTATAACGTATAACGATATATACTATTACGTAATAACGTATATCGTTATATAGTATTACCATATAACGTATAACGTTATATATTGTTACGTTATAACGTATAGCGATATATAGTATTACCATATAACGTATAACGTTATATAGTGTTACGTTATAACGTATATCGTTATATAGCATTACCATATATCGTAAAACGATATATAGTGTTACGTTATAACGTATAACGATATATACTATTACGTAATAACGTATATCGTTATATAGTATTACCATATAACGTATAACGTTATATAGTGTTACGTTATTACGTATAACGTTATATAGCATTACCATATAAGGTAAAACGATATATACTATTACGTAATAACGTATAACGTTATATAGAATTACCATATAACGTATAACGTTATATAGTATTACGTTATAACGTATAACGATATATACTATTACGTAATAACGTATATCGTTATATAGTATTACCATATAACGTATAACGTTATATATTGTTACGTTATAACGCATAACGATATATAGTATTACCATATAACGTATAACGTTATATATTCTTACGTTATAACGTATAACGGTATATACTATTACCATATAACGAATAACGTTATATAGTGTTACGTTATAACGTATAACGTTATATAGCATTACCATATAACGTAAAACGATATATACTATTACGTAATAACGTGTATCGTTATATAGAATTACCATATAACGTATAACGTTATATAGTGTTACGTTATAACGGATAACGATATATTCTATTACGTAATAACGTATATCGTTATATAATATTACCATATAACGTATAACGTTATATATTGTTACGTTATAACGTATAACGATATACAGTATTACCATACAACGTATAGCGTTATATAGTGTTACGTTATAACGTATATCGTTATATAGCATTACCATATAACGTAAAACGATATATACTATTACGGAATAACGTATAACGTTATATAGAATTACCATATAACGTATAACGTTATATAGTGTTACGTTATAACGTATAACGATATATACTAGTACGTAATAACGTATATCGTTATATAGTATTACCATATAACGTATAACGTTATATATTGTTACGTTATAACGTATAGCGTTATATACTATTACCATATAACGTATAACGTTATATAGTGTTACGTTATAACGTATAACGTTATATAGCATTACCATATAAGATAAAACGGTATATACTATTGCGTAATAACGTATAACGTTTTATAGAATTACCATATAACGTATAACGTTATATAGTATTACGTTATAACGTATAACGATATATACTATTACGTAATAACGTATATCGTTATATAGTATTACCATATAACGTATAACGTTATATATTGTTACGTTATAACGTATAATGATATATAGTATTACCATATAACGTATAACGTTATATAGTGTTACGTTATAACGTATAACGTTATATAGCATTACCATATATCGTAAAACGATATATAGTGTTTCGTTATAACGTATAACGATATATACTATTACGTAATAACGTATATCGTTATATAGTATTACCATATAACGTATAACGTTATATATTGTTACGTTATAACGTATAACGATATATACTATTACCATATAACGTATAACGTTATATATTGTGACGTTATAACGTATAACGATATATACTATCACCATGTAACGTATAACGTTATATAGTGTTACGTTATAACGTATAACGATATATACTATTACGTAATAACGTATATCGTTATATAGTATTACCATATAACGTAAAACGATATATACTATTACGGAATAACGTATAACGTTATATAGAATTACCATATAACGTATAACGTTATATAGTGTTACGTTATAACGTATAACGATATATACTATTACGTAATAACGTATATCGTTATATAGTTTTACCATATAACGTATAACGTTATATATTGTTACGTTATAACGTATAGCGATATATACTATTACCATATAACGTATAACGTTATATAGCATTACCATATAACGTAAAACGATATATATAATTACGGAATAACGTATAACGATATATAGAATTACCATATAACGTATAACGTTATATAGTGTTACGTTATAACGTATAACGATATATACTATTACGTAATAACCTATAACGTTATATAGCATTACCATATAAGGTAAAACGATATATACTATTACGTAATAACGTATAACGTTATATAGAATTACCATATAACGTATAACGTTATATAGTATTACGTTATAACGTATAACGATATATGCTATTACGTAATAACATATATCGTTATATAGTATTACCATATAACGTATAACGCTATATATTGCTACGTTATAAAGTATAACGATATATAGTATTACCATATAACGTATAACGTTATATATTGTTACGTTATAACGTATAGCGATATATACTATTACCATATAACGTATAACGTTATATAGCATTACCATATAAGGTAAAACGATATATACTATTACGTTATAACGAATAACGTTATATAGCATTACCATATAACGTAAAACGATATATACTATTACGTAATAACATGTAACGTTATATAGAATTACCATATAACGTATAACGTTATATAGTGTTACGTTATAACGTATAACGTTATATAGCATTACCATATAAGGTAAAACGATATACACTATTGCGTAATAACGTATAACGTTATATAGAATTACCATATAACGTATAACGTTATATAGTATTACGTTATAACGTATAACGATATATGCTATTACGTAATAACATATATCGTTATATAGTATTACCATATAACGTATAACGCTATATATTGCTACGTTATAACGTATAACGATATATAGTATTACCATATAACGTATAACGTTATATATTGTTACGTTATAACGTATAGCGATATATACTATTACCATATAACGTATAACGTTATATAGCATTACCATATAAGGTAAAACGATATATGCTATTACGTAATAACGTATATCGTTATATAGTATTACCATATAACGTATAACGTTATATATTGTAACGTTATAACGTATAACAATATATAGTATTACCATATAACGTATAACGTTATATAGTGTTACGTTATAACGTATAACGTTATATAGCATTACCATATATCGTAAAACGATATATAGTGTTACGTTATAACGTATAACGATATATATTATTACGTAATAACGTATATCGTTATATAGTATTACCATATAACGTATTACGTTATATATTGTTACGTTATAACGTATAACGATATATACTATTACCATATAACGTATAACGTTATATATTGTGACGTTATAACGTATAACGATATATACTATTACCATGTAACGTATAACGTTATATAGTGTTACGTTATAACGTATAACGATATATACTATTACGTAATAACGTATATCGTTATATAGTATTACCATATAACGTAAAACGATATATACTATTACGGAGTAACGTATAACGTTATATAGAATTACCATATAACGTATAACGTTATATAGTGTTACGTTATAACATATAACGATATATACTACTACGTAATAACGTATATCGTTATATAGTATTACCATATAACGTATAACGTTATATATTGTTACGTTATAACGTATAGCGATATATACAATTACCATATAACGTATAACGTTATATAGTGTTACGTTATAACGTATAACGTTATAAAGCATTACAATATAAGGTAAAACGATATATACTATTACGTAATAACGTATAACGTTATATAGAATTACCATATAACGTATAACGTTATATAGTATTACGTTCTAACGTATAACGATATATACTATTACGTAATAACGTATATCGTTATATAGTATTACCATATAACGTATAACGTTAGATATTGTTACGTTATAACGTATAACGATATATAGTATTACCATATAACGTGTAACGTTATATATTGTTACGTTATAGCGTATAACGATATATACTATTACCATATAACAAATAACGTTATATAGTGTTACGTTATAACGTATAACGTTATATAGCATTACCATATAACGTAAAACGATATATACTATTACGTAATAACGTATAACATTATATAGAATTACCATATAACGTATAACGTTATATAGTGTTACGTTATAACGTATAACGATATATACTATTTCGTAATAACGTATATTGTTATATAGTATTACCATATAACGTATAACGTTATATATTGTTACGTTATAACGTATAACGATATATAGTATTACCATATAACGTATAACGTTATATAGTGTTACGTTATAACATATAACGATATATAGTATTACCATATAACGTATAACGTTATATAGTGTTACGTTATAACGTATAACGATATATAGTATTACCATATAACGTATAACGTTATATAGTGTTACGTTATAACATATAACGATATATACTATTACGTAATAACGTATATCGTTATATAGTATTACCATATAACGTATAACGTTATATATTGTTACGTTACAACGTATAGCGATATATACTATTACCATATAACGTATAATGTTATATAGCATTACCATATAACGTAAAACGATATATAGTATTACGGAATAACGTATAACGTTATATAGAATTACCATATAACGTATAACGTTATATAGTGTTACGTTATAACGTATAACGATATATACTATTACGTAATAACGTATATCGTTATATAGTATTACCATATAACGTATAACGTTATATATTGTTACGTTATAACGTATAGCGATATATACTATTACCATATAACGTATAACGTTATATAGTGTTACGCTATAACGTATAACGTTATATAGCATTACCATATAAGGTAAAACGATATATACTATTACGTAATAACGTATAACGTTATATAGAATTACCATATAACGTATAAGGTTATATAGTATTACGTTATAACGTATAACGATATATACTATTACGTAATAACTTATATCGTTATATAGTATTACCATATAACGTATAACGTTATATATTGTTACGTTATAACGTATAACGATATATAGTATTACCATATAACGTATAACGTTATATATTGTTACGTTATAACGTATAACGATATATACTATTACCATATAACATTTAACGTTATATAGTGTTACGTTATAACGTATAACGTTATATAGCATTACCATATAACGTAAAACGATATATACTATTACGTAATAACGTATAACGTTATATAGAATTACCATATAACGTATAACGTTATATAGCGTTACGTTATAACGTATAACGATATATAATATTACGTAATAACGTATATCGTTATATAGTATTACCATATAACGTATAACGTTATATAGTATTACGTTATAACGTATAACGATATATACTATTACGTAATAACGTATATCGTTATATAGTATTACCATATAACGTATAACGTTATATATTATTACGTTACAAGGTATAGCGATATATACTATTACCATATAACGTATAACGTTATATAGCATTACCATATAACGTAAAACGATATATACTATTACGTTATAACGTATATCGTTATATAGTATTACCATATAACGTATAACGTTATATAGTGTTACGTTATAACGTATAACGATATATACTATTACGTAATAACGTATATCGTTATATAGTATTACCATATAACGTATAACGTTATATATTGTTACGTTATAACGTATAGCGATATATACTATTACCATATAACGTATAACGTTATATAGTGTTACGTTATAACGTATAACGTTGTATAGCATTACCACATAAGGTAAAACGATATATACTATCACGTAATAATGTATAACGTTATATAGAATTACCAAATAAGGTATAACGTTATATAGTATTACGTTATAACGTATAACGATATATACTATTACGTAATAACGTATATCGTTATATAGTATTACCATATAACGTATAACGTTATATATTGTTACGTTATAACGTATAACGATATATAGTATTACCATATAACGTATAACGTTATATATTGTTACGTTATAACGTATAACGATATATACTATTACCATATAACGAATAACGTTATATAGTGTTACGTTATAACGTATAACGTTATATAGCATTACCATATAACGTAAAACGATATATACTATTACGTAATAACGTGTAACGTTATATAGAATTACCATATAACGTATAACGTTATATAGTGTTACGTTATAACGTATAACGTTATATAGCATTACCATATAAGGTAAAACGATATATACTATTACGTAATAACGTATAACGTTATATAGAATTACCATATAACGTATAACGTTATATAGTGTTACGTTATAACGTATAACGATATATGCTATTACGTAATAACGTATATCGTTATATAGTATTACCATATAACGTATAACGTTATATATTGTTACGTTATAACGCATAACGATATATAGTATTACCATATAACGTATAACGTTATATATTCTTACGTTATAACGTATAACGATATATACTATTACCATATAACGAATAACGTTATATAGTGTTACGTTATAACGTATAACGTTATATAGCATTACCATATAACGTAAAACGATATATACTATTACGTAATAACGTGTATCGTTATATAGAATTACCATATAACGTATAACGTTATATAGTGTTACGTTATAACGTATAACGATATATTCTATTACGTAATAACGTATATCGTTATATAATATTACCATATAACGTATAACGTTATATATTGTTACGTTATAACGTATAACGATATACAGTATTACCATACAACGTATAGCGTTATATAGTGTTACGTTATAACGTATATCGTTATATAGCATTACCATATAACGTAAAACGATATATACTACTTCGTAATAACGTATATTGTTATATAGTATTACCACATAACGTATAACGTTATATATTGTTATGTTATAACGTATAACGATATATAATATTACCATATAACGTATAACGTTATATAGTGTTACGTTATAACATATAATGATATATACTATTACGTAATAACGTATATCGTTATATAGTATTACCATATAACGTATAACGTTATATATTGTTACGTTATAACGTATAACGATATATACTATTACCATATAACGTATAACGTTATATATTGTGACGTTATAACGTATAACGATATATACTATTACCATGTAACGTATAACGTTATATAGTGTTACGTTATAACGTATAACGATATATACTATTACGTAATAACGTATAACGTTATATAGCATTACCATATAAGGTAAAACGATATATACTATTACGTAATAACGTATAACGTTATATAGAATTACCATATAACGTATAACGTTATATAGTATTACGTTATAACGTATAACGACATATGCTATTACGTAATAACATATATCGTTATATAGTATTACCATATAACGTATAACGTTATATATTGCTACGTTATAACGTATAACGATATATAGTATTACCATATAACGTATAACGTTATATATTGTTACGTTATAACGTATAGCGATATATACTATTACCATATAACGTATAACGTTATATAGCATTACCATATAAGCTAAAACGATATACACTATTACGTTATAACGTATAACGTTATATAGCATTACCATATAAGGTAAAACGATATATACTATTACGTAATAACATGTAACGTTATATAGAATTACCATATAACGTATAACGTTATATAGTATTACGTTATAACGTATAACGATATATACTATTACGTAATAACGTATATCGTTATATAGTATTACCATATAACGTATTACGTTATATATTGTTACGTTATAACGTATAACGATATATACTATTACCATATAACGTATAACGTTATATATTGTGACGTTATAACGTATAACGATATATACTATTACCATGTAACGTATAACGTTATATAGTGTTACGGTATAACGTATAACGATATATACTATTACGTAATAACGTATATCGTTATATAGTATTACCATATAACGTAAAACGATATATACTATTACGGAGTAACGTATAACGTTATATAGAATTACCATATAACGTATAACGTTATATAGTGTTACGTTATAACGTATAACGATATATACTATTTCGTAATAACGTATATTGTTATATAGTATTACCATATAACGTATAACGTTATATATTGTTACGTTATAACGTATAACGATATATAGTATTACCATATAACGTATAACGTTATATAGTGTTACGTTATAACATATAACGATATATAGTATTACCATATAACGTATAACGTTATATAGTGTTACGTTATAACGTATAACGTTATATAGCATTACCATATAACGTAAAACGATATATACTATTACGTAATAACGTATAACGTTATATAGAATTACCATATAACGTATAACGTTATATAGTGTTACGTTATAACGTATAACGATATATACTATTTCGTAATAACGTATATTGTTATATAGTATTACCATATAACGTATAACGTTATATATTGTTACGTTATAACGTATAACGATATATAGTATTACCATATAACGTATAACGTTATATAGTGTTGCGTTATAACATATAACGATATATAGTATTACCATATAACGTATAACGTTATATAGTGTTACGTTATAACGTATAACGATATATAGTATTACCATATAACGTATAACGTTATATAGTGTTACGTTATAACATATAACGATATATACTATTACGTAATAACGTATATCGTTATATAGTATTACCATATAACGTATAACGTTATATATTGTTACGTTACAACGTATAGCGATATATACTATTACCATATAACGTATAATGTTATATAGCATTACCATATAACGTAAAACGATATATAGTATTACGGAATAACGTATAACGTTATATAGAATTACCATATAACGTATAACGTTATATAGTGTTACGTTATAACGTATAACGATATATACTATTACGTAATAACGTATATCGTTATATAGTATTACCATATAACGTATAACGTTATATATTGTTACGTTATAACGTATAGCGATATATACTATTACCATATAACGTATAACGTTATATAGTGTTACGCTATAACGTATAACGTTATATAGCATTACCATATAAGGTAAAACGATATATACTATTACGTAATAACGTATAACGTTATATAGAATTACCATATAACGTATAAGGTTATATAGTATTACGTTATAACGTATAACGATATATACTATTACGTAATAACTTATATCGTTATATAGTATTACCATATAACGTATAACGTTATATATTGTTACGTTATAACGTATAACGATATATAGTATTACCATATAACGTATAACGTTATATATTGTTACGTTATAACGTATAACGATATATACTATTACCATATAACATTTAACGTTATATAGTGTTACGTTATAACGTATAACGTTATATAGCATTACCATATAACGTAAAACGATATATACTATTACGTAATAACGTATAACGTTATATAGAATTACCATATAACGTATAACGTTATATAGCGTTACGTTATAACGTATAACGATATATACTATTACGTAATAACGTATATCGTTATATAGTATTACCATATAACGTATAACGTTATATAGTGTTACGTTATAACGTATAACGTTATATAGCATTACCATATAAGGTAAAACGATATATACTATTACGTAATAACGTATAACGTTATATAGAATTACCATATAACGTATAACGTTATATAGTGTTACGTTATAACGTATAACGATATATGCTATTACGTAATAACGTATATCGTTATATAGTATTACCATATAACGTATAACGTTATATATTGTTACGTTATAACGCATGACGATATATAGTATTACCATATAACGTATAACGTTATATATTCTTACGTTATAACGTATAACGATATATACTATTACCATATAACGAATAACGTTATATAGTGTTACGTTATAACGTATAACGTTATATAGCATTACCATATAACGTAAAACGATATATACTATTACGTAATAACGTGTATCGTTATATAGAATTACCATATAACGTATAACGTTATATAGTGTTACGTTATAACGTATAACGATATATTCTATTACGTAATAACGTATATCGTTATATAATATTACCATATAACGTATAACGTTATATATTGTTACGTTATAACGTATAACGATATACAGTATTACCATATAACGTATAACGTTATATAGTGTTACGTTATAACGTATAACGTTATATAGCATTACCATATAAGGTAAAACGATATATACTATTGCGTAATAACGTATAACGTTATATAGAATTACCATATAACGTATAACGTTATATAGTATTACGTTATAACGTATAACGATATATACTATTACGTAATAACGTATATCGTTATATAGTATTACCATATAACGTATAACGTTATATATTGTAACGTTATAACGTATAACAATATATAGTATTACCATATAACGTATAACGTTATATAGTGTTACGTTATAACGTATAACGTTATATAGCATTACCATATATCGTAAAACGATATATAGTGTTACGTTATAACGTATAACGATATATACTATTACGTAATAACGTATATCGTTATATAGTATTACCATATAACGTATTACGTTATATATTGTTACGTTATAACGTATAACGATATATACTATTACCATATAACGTATAACGTTATATATTGTGACGTTATAACGTATAACGATATATACTATTACCATGTAACGTATAACGTTATATAGTGTTACGGTATAACGTATAACGATGTATACTATTACGTAATAACGTATATCGTTATATAGTATTACCATATAACGTAAAACGATATATACTATTAAGGAGTAACGTATAACGTTATATAGAATTACCATATAACGTATAACGTTATATAGTGTTACGTTATAACATATAACGATATATACTACTACGTAATAACGTATATCGTTATATAGTATTGCCATATAACGTATAACGTTATATATTGTTACGTTATAACGTATAGCGATATATACTATTACCATATAACGTATAACGTTATATAGTGTTACGTTATAACGTATAACGTTATATAGCATTACCATATAACGTAAAACGATATATACTATTACGTAATAACGTATAACGTTATATAGAATTACCATATAACGTATAACGTTATATAGTATTACGTTATAACGTATAACGATATATACTATTACGTAATAACGTATATCGTTATATAGTATTACCATATAACGTATAACGTTAGATATTGTTACGTTATAACGTATAACGATATATAGTATTACCATATAACGTATAACGTTATATATTGTTACGTTATAGCGTATAACGATATATACTATTACCATATAACAAATAACGTTATATAGTGTTACGTTATAACGTATAACATTATATAGCATTACCATATAACGTAAAACGATATATACTATTACGTAATAACGTATAACGTTATATAGAATTACCATATAACGTATAACGTTATATAGTGTTACGTTATAACGTATAACGATATATACTATTACGTAATAACGTATATCGTTATATAGTATTACCATATAACGTATAACGTTATATATTGTTACGTTATAAAGTATAACGATATATAGTATTACCATATAGCGTATAACGTTATATATTGTTACGTTATAACGTATAACGATATATATTATTACCATATAACGAATAACGTTATATAGTGTTACGTTATAACGTATAACGTTATATAGCATTACCACATAACGTAAAACGATATATACTATTACGTAATAACGTATAACGTTATATAGAATTACCATATAACGTATAACGTTATATAGTGTTACGTTATAACGTATAACGATATATACTATTACGTAATAACGTATATCGTTATATAGTATTACCATATAACGTATAACGTTATATATTGTTACGTTATAACGTATAACGATATACAGTATTACCATACAACGTATAGCGTTATATAGTGTTACGTTATAACGTATATCGTTATATAGCATTACCATATAACGTAAAACGATATATACTATTTCGTAATAGCGTATATTGTTATATAGTATTACCATATAACGTATAACGTTATATATTGTTACGTTATAACGTATAACGATATATAGTATTACCATATAACGTATATCGTTATATAGTGTTACGTTATAACATATAACGATATATACTATTACGTAATAACGTATATCGTTATATAGTATTACCATATAACGTATAACGTTATATATTGTTACGTTACAACGTATAGCGATATATACTATTACCATATAACGTATAATGTTATATAGCATTACCATATAACGTAAAACGATATATAGTATTACGGAGTAACGTATAACGTTATATAGAATTACCATATAACGTATAACGTTATATAGTGCTACGTTATAACGTATAACGATATATACTATTACGTAATAACGTATATCGTTATATAGTATTACCATATAACGTATAACGTTATATATTGTTACGTTATAACGTATAGCGATATATACTATTACCATATAACGTATAACGTTATATAGTGTTACGCTATAACGTATAACGTTATATAGCATTACCATATAAGGTAAAACGATATATACTATTACGTAATAACGTATAACGTTATATAGAATTACCATATAACGTATAACGTTATATAGTATTACGTTATAACGTATAACGATATATACTATTACGTAATAACGTATATCGTTATATAGTATTACCATATAACGTATAACGTTATATATTGTTACGTTATAACGTATAACGATATATAGTATTACCATATAACGTATAACGTTATATAGTGTTACGTTATAACGTATAACGTTATATAGCATTACCATATAAGGTAAAACGATATATACTATTACGTAATAACGTATAACGTTATATAGAATTACCATATAACGTATAACGTTATATAGTATTACGTTATAACGTATATCGATATATACTATTACGTAATAACTTATATCGTTATATAGTATTACCATATAACGTATAACGTTATATATTGTTACGTTATAACGTATAACGATATATAGTATTACCATATAACGTATAACGTTATATATTGTTACGTTATAACGTATAACGATATATACTATTACCATATAACATTTAACGTTATATAGTGTTACGTTATAACGTATAACGTTATATAGCATTACCATATAACGTAAAACGATATATACTATTACGTAATAACGTATAACGTTATATAGAATTACCATATAACGTATAACGTTATATAGTGTTACGTTATAACGTATAACGATATATACTATTACGTAATAACGTATATCGTTATATAGTATTACCATATAACGTATAACGTTATATAGTGTTACGTTATAACGTATAACGTTATATAGCATTACCATATAACGTAAAACGATATATACTATTACGGAATAACGTATAACGTTATATAGAATTACCATATAACGTATAACGTTATATAGTGTTACGTTATAACGTATAACGATATATACTATTACGTAATAACGTATATCGTTATATAGAATTACCATATAACGTATAACGTTATATATTGTTACGTTACAAGGTATAGCGATATATACTATTACCATATAACGTATAACGTTATATAGCACTACCATATAACGTAAAACGATATATACTATTACGGAATAACGTATAACGTTATATAGAATTACCATATAACGTATAACGTTATATAGTGTTACGTTATAACGTATAACGATATATACTATTACGCAATAACGTATATCGTTATATAGTATAACCATATAACGTATAACGTTATATATTGTTACGTTATAACGTATAGCGATATATACCATTACCATATGACGTATAACGTTATATAGTGTTACGCTATAACGTATAACGTTATATAGCATTACCATATAAGGTAAAACGATATATACTATTACGTAATAACGTATAACGTTATATAGAAATACCATATAACGTATAACGTTATATAGTATTACGTTATAACGTATAACGATATATACTATTACGTAATAACGTATATCGTTATATAGTGTTACCATATAACGTATAACGTTATATATTGTTACGTTATAACGTATAACGATATATAGTATTACCATATAACGTATAACGTTATATAGTGTTACGTTATAACGTATAACGATATATACTATTACCATGTAACGTATAACGTTATATAGTGCTACGTTATAACGTATAACGATATATACTATTACGTAATAACGTATATCGTTATATAGTATTACCATATAACGTAAAACGATATATACTATTACGGAATAACGTATAACGTTATATAGAATTACCATATAACGTATAACGTTATATAGTGTTACGTTACAACGTATAACGATATATACTATTACGTAATAACGTATATCGTTATATAGTATTACCATATAACGTATAACGTTATATATTGTTACGTTATAACGTATAGCGATATATACTATTACCATATAACGTATAACGTTATATAGTGTTACGTTATAACGTATAACGTTGTATAGCATTACCACATAAGGTAAAACGATATATACTATTACGTAATAATGTATAACATTATATAGAATTACCATATAAGGTATAACGTTATATAGTATTACGTTATAACGTATAACGACATATGCTATTACGTAATAACATATATCGTTATATAGTATTACCATATAACGTATAACGTTATATATTGCAACGTTATAACGTATAACGATATATAGTATTACCATATAACGTATAACGTTATATAGTGTTACGTTATAACGTATAACGATATATACTATTACCATGTAACGTATAACGTTATATAGTGTTACGTTATAACGTATAACGATATATACTATTACGTAATAACGTATATCGTTATATAGTATTACCATATAACGTAAAACGATATATACTATTACGGAGTAACGTATAACGTTATATAGAATTACCATATAACGTATAACGTTATATAGTGTTACGTTATAACATATAACGATATATACTACTACGTAATAACGTATATCGTTATATAGTATTGCCATATAACGTATAACGTTATATACTGTTACGTTATAACGTATAGCGATATATACTATTACCATATAACGTATAACGTTATATAGTGTTACGTTATAACGTATAACGTTATAAAGCATTACCATATAAGGTAAAACGATATATATTATTACGTAATAACGTATAACGTTATATAGAATTACCATATAACGTATAACGTTATATAGTATTACGTTATAACGTATAACGATATATACTATTACGTAATAACGTATATCGTTATATAGTATTACCATATAACGTATAACGTTAGATATTGTTACGTTATAACGTATAACGATATATAGTATTACCATATAACGTATAACGTTATATATTGTTACGTTATAGCGTATAACGATATATACTATTACCATATAACAAATAACGTTATATAGTGTTACGTTATAACGTATAACGTTATATAGCATTACCATATAACGTAAAACGATATATACTATTACGTAATAACGTATAACGTTATATAGAATTACCATATAACGTATAACGTTATATAGTGTTACGTTATAACGTATAACGATATATACTATTACGTAATAACGTATATCGTTATATAGTATTACCATATAACGTATAACGTTATATATTGTTACGTTATAAAGTATAACGATATATAGTATTACCATATAACGTATAACGTTATATATTGTTACGTTATAACGTATAACGATATATATTATTACCATATAACGAATAACGTTATATAGTATTACGTTATAACGTATAACGTTATATAGCATTACCACATAACGTAAAACGATATATACTATTACGTAATAACGTATAACGTTATATAGAATTACCATATAACGTATAACGTTATATAGTGTTACGTTATAACGTATAACGATATATGCTATTACGTAATAACGTATATCGTTATATAGTATTACCATATAACGTATAACGTTATATATTGTTACGTTATAACGTATAACGATATACAGTATTACCATACAACGTATAGCGTTATATAGTGTTACGTTATAACGTATATCGTTATATAGCATTACCATATAACGTAAAACGATATATACTATTACGTAATAACGTATAACGTTATATAGAATTACCATATAACGTATAACGTTATATAGTGTTACGTTATAACATATAACGATATATACTATTACGTAATAACGTATATCGTTATATAGTATTACCATATAACGTATAACGTTATATATTGTTACGTTACAACGTATAGCGATATATACTATTACCATGTAACGTATAACGTTATATAGTGCTACGTTATAACGTATAACGTTATAAAGCATTACCATATAAGGTATAACGATATATACTATTACGTAATAACGTATATCGTTATATAGTATTACCATATAACGTAAAACGATATATACTATTACGGAATAACGTATAACGTTATATAGAATTACCATATAACGTATAATGTTATATAGCATTACCATATAACGTAATACGATATATAGTATTACGGAATAACGTATAACGTTATATAGAATTACCATATAACGTATAACGTTATATATTGTTACGTTATAACGTATAACGATATATAGTATTACCATATAACGTAAAACGATATATAGTATTACGGAATAACGTATAACGTTATATAGAATTACCATATAACGTATAACGTTATATAGTGTTACGCTATAACGTATAACGATATATACTATTACCATGTAACGTATAACGTTATATAGTGCTACGTTATAACGTATAACGATATATACTATTACGTAATAACGTATATCGTTATATAGTATTACCATATAACGTAAAACGATATATACTATTACGGAATAACGTATAACGTTATATAGAATTACCATATAACGTATAACGTTATATAGTGTTACGTTATAACATATAACGATATATACTATTACGTAATAACGTATATCGTTATATAGTATTACCATATAACGTATAACGTTATATATTGTTACGTTACAACGTATAGCGATATATACTATTACCATATAACGTATAATGTTATATAGCATTACCATATAACGTAAAACGATATATAGTATTACGGAGTAACGTATAACGTTATATAGAATTACCATATAACGTATAACGTTATATAGTGCTACGTTATAACGTATAACGATATATACTATTACGTAATAACGTATATCGTTATATAGTATTACCATATAACGTATAACGTTATATATTGTTACGTTATAACGTATAGCGATATATACTATTACCATATAACGTATAACGTTATATAGTGTTACGCTATAACGTATAACGTTATATAGCATTACCATATAAGGTAAAACGATATATACTATTACGTAATAACGTATAACGTTATATAGAATTACCATATAACGTATAACGTTATATAGTATTACGTTATAACGTATAACGATATATACTATTACGTAATAACGTATATCGTTATATAGTATAACCATATAACGTATAACGTTATATATTGTTACGTTATAACGTATAACGATATATAGTATTACCATATAACGTATAACGTTATATAGTGTTACGTTATAACGTATAACGTTATATAGCATTACCACATAAGGTAAAACGATATATACTATTACGTAATAATGTATAACGTTATATAGAATTACCATATAAGGTATAACGTTATATAGTATTACGTTATAACGTATAACGACATATGCTATTACGTAATAACATATATCGTTATATAGTATTACCATATAACGTATAACGTTATATATTGTTACGTTATAACGTATAGCGATATATACTATTACCATATAACGTATAACGTTATATAGCATTACCATATAAGGTAAAACGATATACACTATTACGTTATAACGTATAACGATATATACTACTACGCAATAACGTATATCGTTATATAGTATTACCATATAACGTATAACGTTATATATTGTTACGTTATAACGTATAGCGATATATACCATTACCATATGACGTATAACGTTATATAGCATTACCATATAAGGTAAAACGATATACACTATTACGTTATAACGTATAACGATATATAGTATTACCATATAACGTATAACGTTATATATTGTTACGTTATAACGTATAGCGATATATACTATTACCATATAACGTATAACGTTATATAGCATTACCATATAAGGTAAAACGATATACACTATTACGTTATAACGTATAACGATATATACTACTACGCAATAACGTATATCGTTATATAGTATTACCATATAACGTATAACGTTATATATTGTTACGTTATAACGTATAGCGATATATACCATTACCATATGACGTATAACGTTATATAGTGTTACGCTATAACGTATAACGTTATATAGCATTACCATATAAGGTAAAACGATATATACTATTACGTAATAACGTATAACGTTATATAGAAATACCATATAACGTATAACGTTATATAGTATTACGTTATAACGTATAACGATATATACTATTACGTAATAACGTATATCGTTATATAGTGTTACCATATAACGTATAACGTTATATATTGTTACGTTATAACGTATAACGATATATAGTATTACCATATAACGTATAACGTTATATAGTGTTACGTTATAACGTATAACGATATATACTATTACCATGTAACGTATAACGTTATATAGTGCTACGTTATAACGTATAACGATATATACTATTACGTAATAACGTATATCGTTATATAGTATTACCATATAACGTAAAACGATATATACTATTACGGAATAACGTATAACGTTATATAGAATTACCATATAACGTATAACGTTATATAGTGTTACGTTACAACGTATAACCATATATACTATTACGTAATAACGTATATCGTTATATAGTATTACCATATAACGTATAACGTTATATATTGTTACGTTATAACGTATAGCGATATATACTATTACCATATAACGTATAACGTTATATAGTGTTACGTTATAACGTATAACGATATATACTATTACGTAATAACGTATATCGTTATATAGTATTACCATATAACGTAAAACGATATATACTATTACGGAGTAACGTATAACGTTATATAGAATTACCATATAACGTATAACGTTATATAGTATTACGTTATAACATATAACGATATATACTACTACGTAATAACGTATATCGTTATATAGTATTGCCATATAACGTATAACGTTATATACTGTTACGTTATAACGTATAGCGATATATACTATTACCATATAACGTATAACGTTATATAGTGTTACGTTATAACGTATAACGTTATATAGTGTTACGTTATAACGTATAACGTTATAAAGCATTACCATATAAGGTAAAACGATATATATTATTACGTAATAACGTATAACGTTATATAGAATTACCATATAACGTATAACGTTATATAGTATTACGTTATAACGTATAACGATATATACTATTACGTAATAACGTATATCGTTATATAGTATTACCATATAACGTATAACGTTAGATATTGTTACGTTATAACGTATAACGATATATAGTATTACCATATAACGTATAACGTTATATAGTGTTACGTTATAACGTATAACGATATATACTATTACGTAATAACGTATATCGTTATATAGTATTACCATATAACGTATAACGTTATATATTGTTACGTTATAAAGTATAACGATATATAGTATTACCATATAACGTATAACGTTATATATTGTTACGTTATAACGTATAACGATATATATTATTACCATATAACGAATAACGTTATATAGTGTTACGTTATAACGTATAACGTTATATAGCATTACCACATAACTGAAAACGATATATACTATTACGTAATAACGTATAACGTTATATAGAATTACCATATAACGTATAACGTTATATAGTGTTACGTTATAACGTATAACGATATATACTATTACGTAATAACGTATATCGTTATATAGTATTACCATATAACGTATAACGTTATATATTGTTACGTTATAAAGTATAACGATATATAGTATTACCATATAACGTATAACGTTATATATTGTTACGTTATAACGTATAACGTTATAAAGCATTACCATATAAGGTAAAACGATATATATTATTACGTAATAACGTATAACGTTATATAGAATTACCATATAACGTATAACGTTATATAGTATTACGTTATAACGTATAACGATATATACTATTACGTAATAACGTATATCGTTATATAGTATTACCATATAACGTATAACGTTAGATATTGTTACGTTATAACGTATAACGATATATATTATTACCATATAACGAATAACGTTATATAGTGTTACGTTATAACGTATAACGATATATACTATTACGTAATAACGTATATCGTTATATAGTATTACCATATAACGTATAACGTTATATATTGTTACGTTATAAAGTATAACGATATATAGTATTACCATATAACGTATAACGTTATATATTGTTACGTTATAACGTATAACGATATATATTATTACCATATAACGAATAACGTTATATAGTGTTACGTTATAACGTATAACGTTATATAGCATTACCACATAACGTAAAACGATATATACTATTACGTAATAACGTATAACGTTATATAGAATTACCATATAACGTATAACGTTATATAGTGTTACGTTATAACGTATAACGATATATGCTATTACGTAATAACGTATATCGTTATATAGTATTACCATATAACGTATAACGTTATATATTGTTACGTTATAACGTATAACGATATACAGTATTACCATACAACGTATAGCGTTATATAGTGTTACGTTATAACGTATATCGTTATATAGCATTACCATATAACGTAAAACGATATATACTATTTCGTAATAACGTATATTGTTATATAGTATTACCATATAACGTATAACGTTATATATTGTTACGTTATAACGTATAACGATATATAGTATTACCATATAACGTATAACGTTATATAGTGTTACGTTATAACATATAACGATATATACTATTACGTAATAACGTATATCGTTATATAGTATTACCATATAACGTATAACGTTATATATTGTTACGTTACAACGTATAGCGATATATACTATTACCATATAACGTATAATGTTATATAGCATTACCATATAACGTAAAACGATATATAGTATTACGGAATAACGTATAACGTTATATAGAATTACCATATAACGTATAACGTTATATATTGTTACGTTATAACGTATAACGTTATATAGTGTTACGTTACAACGTATAACGATATATACTATTACGTAATAACGTATATCGTTATATAGTATTACCATATAACGTATAACGTTATATAGTGTTACGCTATAACGTATAACGATATATACTATTACCATGTAACGTATAACGTTATATAGTGCTACGTTATAACGTATAACGATATATACTATTACGTAATAACGTATATCGTTATATAGTATTACCATATAACGTAAAACGATATATACTATTACGGAATAACGTATAACGTTATATAGAATTACCATATAACGTATAACGTTATATAGTGTTACGTTACAACGTATAACGATATATACTATTACGTAATAACGTATATCGTTATATAGTATTACCATATAACGTATAACGTTATATATTGTTACGTTATAACGTATAGCGATATATACTATTACCATATAACGTATAACGTTATATAGTGTTACGTTATAACGTATAACGTTGTATAGCATTACCACATAAGGTAAAACGATATATACTATTACGTAATAATGTATAACGTTATATAGAATTACCATATAAGGTATAACGTTATATAGTATTACGTTATAACGTATAACGATATATACTATTACGTAATAACGTATATCGTTATATAGTATTACCATATAACGTATAACGTTATATATTGTTACGTTCTAACGTATAACGTTATATAGCATTACCATATAACGTAAAACGATATATACTATTACGTAATAACGTGTATCGTTATATAGAATTACCATATAACGTATAACGTTATATAGTGTTACGTTATAACGTATAACGATATATACTATTACGCAATAACGTATATCGTTATATAGTATTACCATATAACGTATAACGTTATATATTGTTACGTTATAACGTATAGCAATATATACCATTACCATATGACGTATAACGTTATATAGTGTTACGCTATAACGTATAACGTTATATAGCATTACCATATAAGGTAAAACGATGTATACTATTACGTAATAACGTATAACGTTATATAGAATTACCATATAACGTATAACGTTATATAGTATTACGTTATAACGTATAACGATATATACTATTACGTAATAACGTATATCGTTATATAGTGTTACCATATAACGTATAACGTTATATATTGTTACGTTATAACGTATAACGATATATAGTATTACCATATAACGTATAACGTTATATAGTGTTACGTTATAACGTATAACGATATATACTATTACCATGTAACGTATAACGTTATATAGTGTTACGTTACAACGTATAACGATATATACTATTACGTAATAACTTATATCGTTATATAGTATTACCATATAACGTATAACGTTATATATTGTTACGTTATAACGTATAGCGATATATACCATTACCATATGACGTATAACGTTATATAGTGTTACGCTATAACGTATAACGTTGTATAGCATTACCATATATCGTAAAACGATATATACTATTACGGAATAACGTATAACGTTATATAGAATTACCATATAACGTATAACGTTATATAGTGTTACGTTACAACGTATAACGATATATACTATTACGTAATAACTTATATCGTTATATAGTATTACCATATAACGTATAACGTTATATATTGTTACGTTATAACGTATAGCGATATATACCATTACCATATGACGTATAACGTTATATAGTGTTACGCTATAACGTATAACGTTGTATAGCATTACCATATATCGTAAAACGATATATAGTGTTACGTTATAACGTATAACGATATATACTATTACGTAATAACGTATATCGTTATATAGTATTACCATATAACGTATTACGTTATATATTGTTACGTTATAACGTATAACGATATATACTATTACCATATAACGTATAACGTTATATATTGTGACGTTATAACGTATAACGATATATACTATTACCATGTAACGTATAACGTTATATAGTGTTACGTTATAACGTATAACGATATATACTATTACGTAATAACGTATATCGTTATATAGTATTACCATATAACGTAAAACGATATATATTATTACGGAGTAACGTATAACGTTATATAGAATTACCATATAACGTATAACGTTATATAGTGTTACGTTATAACATATAACGATATATACTACTACGTAATAACGTATATCGTTATATAGTATTGCCATATAACGTATAACGTTATATATTGTTACGTTATAACGTATAGCGATATATACTATTACCATATAACGTATAACGTTATATAGTGTTACGTTATAACGTATAACGTTATAAAGCATTACCATATAAGGTAAAACGATATATATTATTACGTAATAACGTATAACGTTATATAGAATTACCATATAACGTATAACGTTATATAGTATTACGCTATAACGTATAACGATATATACTATTACGTAATAACGTATATCGTTATATAGTATTACCATATAACGTATAACGTTAGATATTGTTACGTTATAACGTATAACGATATATAGTATTACCATATAACGTATAACGTTATATATTGTTACGTTATAGCGTATAACGATATATACTATTACCATATAACAAATAACGTTATATAGTGTTACGTTATAACGTATAACGTTATATAGCATTACCATATAACGTAAAACGATATATACTATTACGTAATAACGTATAACGTTATATAGAATTACCATATAACGTATAACGTTATATAGTGTTACGTTATAACGTATAACGATATATACTATTACGTAATAACGTATATCGTTATATAGTATTACCATATAACGTATAACGTTATATATTGTTACGTTATAAAGTATAACGATATATAGTATTACCATATAACGTATAACGTTATATATTGTTACGTTATAACGTATAACGATATATATTATTACCATATAACGAATAACGTTATATAGTGTTACGTTATAACGTATAACGTTATATAGCATTACCACATAACGTAAAACGATATATACTATTACGTAATAACGTATAACGTTATATAGAATTACCATATAACGTATAACGTTATATAGTGTTACGTTATAACGTATAACGATATATACTATTACGTAATAACGTATATCGTTATATAGTATTACCATATAACGTATAACGTTATATATTGTTACGTTACAACGTATAACGATATACAGTATTACCATACAACGTATAGCGTTATATAGTGTT
>NW_026109177.1:0-76717 GCF_024516045.1 Bombus affinis
GTTATACGATATATTGCATCACTATATGACGTATAACGTTATATACTATTACGCTATAAGATATAACGATATGTTGCATCACTATGTGACGTACAACGATATATAATATTACGTCATAACGTATAACGTTAATGCTGCATCACTATATGACGTATAACGTTATATAATATTGCGCTATAACGTATAACGATATATTGCATCACTATATGACCGTTATAATGCTATATACCTTTACGCTATAAGGTTAAACGCTTTTTTGCATCACTATATGACGTAGAACGTTATATTGCATCACTATATGACGTATAACGTTATATTGCATCACCATATGACGTATAACGTTATATACTATTACGCTATATGGTATAACGATATATTGCATCACTATATGACGTATAACGCTATATTGCATCACTATATGCCGTATAACGTTATATTGCATCTCTATATGACGTTATAATGTTATTTGCTAATATGTTATAACGCATAACGTAATACTGCATCACTATATGACGTATAACGTTATATACTATTACGCTATAACGTATAACGTTATATTGCATCACTATATGACGTATGAAGTTATATGCTACTACGTTATGAGGGTATATGGATGTACTGCATCACTATATGACGTATAACGTTATATTGCATCACTATATGACGTATAACGTTATATAATATTACGCTATAAGGTATAACGGTATATTGCGTCACAATATGACTTATAACGTTATATACTATTACGCTATAAGGTATAAGGATATATTGCATCACTATATGACGTATACGTTATATACTATTACGTTATAGCGAATAACGTTGTATTGCATCACTATATGACGTATAACGTTATATACCATTACGCTATAAGGTATATCGATATATTGCATCACTATATGACGTATAACATTATATTGCATCACTATATGACGTAGAACGTTATATTGCATCACTATATGACGTATAACGTTATATAATATTACGCTATTTTGTACAACGGTATATTGCATCACTATATGACGTATAACATTGTATTGCATCACTACATGACGTAGAACGTTATATTGCATCACTATATGACGTATGAAGTTTATACTACTACGTTATGAGGTATATGGTTGTACTGCATCACTATATGACGTATAACGTTATATGCATCACTATATGCCGTATAAGGTTATATTGCATCACTATATGACGTATAAACGTTATATACTATTACGCTATAACGTATAACGTTATATTGCATCACTATATGACGTATGAAGTTATATACTACTACGTTATGAGGTATATGGATGTACTGCATCACTATATGACGTATAACGTTATATTGCATCACTATATGACGTATAACGTTATATAATATTACGCTATAAGGTATAACGGTATATTTGCGTCACTATATGACTTATAACGTTATATACTATTACGCTATAAGGTATAACGATATATTGCATCTCTATATGACGTATAAACGTTATATACTATTACGTTATAACGAATAACGTTGTATTGCATAACTATATGACGTATAACGTTATATACTATTACGCTATAAGGTATATCGATATATTGCATCACTATATGACGTATAACATTATATTGCATCACTATATGACGTAGAACGTTATATTGCATCACTATATGACGTATAACGTTATATAATATTACGCTATTTTGTACAACGGTATATTGCATCACTATATGACGTATAACATTGTATTGCATCAGTATATGACGTAGAACGTTATATACTGTTACGCTATAAGGTATAACGATGTAGTGCATCACTATGTGATGTATAACGATATATAGCATCACTATACGACGTATAACGTTATATACTATTACGCTATTAGATATAACGATATATTGCATCACTATATGACGTATATCGTTATATTGCATCACTATATGCCGTATAACGTTATATACTATTACGCTATAAGGTATAACGATGTAGTGCATCACTATGTGATGTATAACGATATATAGCATCACTATACGACGTATAACGTTATATACTATTACGCTATTAGATATAACGATATATTGCATCACTATATGACGTATAACGATATATTGCATCACTATATGACGTATAACGTTATATACTACTACGATATGAAGGAATAACTTTATATTGCATCTCTGTATGACTTATAACATTATAACTATTACGTTATGAATGTATAAACGTTATACTGCATAACTATATGACGTATAACGTTATATACTATTACGCTATAAGGTATAACGATGTAGTGCAACTCTATGTGATGTATAACGTTATATAGCATCACTATATGACGTATAACGTTATATTGCATCGCTATATGCCGTATAACGTTGTATTGCATCACTATATGACGTATAACGTTATATACTATTACGTCATAAGGTATAACATTATACTGCATCACTATATGACGTATAACGTTATATACTATTACGCTATAAGGTATAACGATATATGGCATCACTATATGACGTATAACGTTATATACTACTACGATATGAAGGAATAACTTTATATTGCATCTCTGTATGACGTATAACATTATATACTATTACGTTATGAAGGAATAACGTCGTATTGCATCACTATACGACGTATAACGTTATATGCTATTACGCTATAAGGTTATAACGAAGTACTGCATCACTATATGACGTATAACATTATATTGCATCACTATATTACGTATAACGTTATATACTATTACGCTATAAGGTATAACGATGTACTGCATCACTATGTGACGTATAACGTTATATAGCATCACTATCTGACATATAACGTTATATTGCATCGCTATATGCCGTATAACGTTGTATTGCATCACTATATGACGTATAATGTTATATGCTATTACGTTATAACGAATAACGTTGTATTGCATCACTATATGTCGTATAACGTTATATACTATTACTCTATAAGGTATAACGATATATTGCATCACTATATGGCGTTTAACGTTATATACTAATATGTTATAACGCAGAACGTTATATCGCATCACTGTAGGACGTATAACGTTATATTGCATCACTATATGACGTATAACGTTATTTACTAATATGTTATAACGCAGAAAGTTATATCGCATCACTATGTGACGTATAACATTATATTGCATCACTATATGACGTATAACGTTATATACTATTACGTTATAACGAATAACGTTTTATTGCATCACTATATGACGTATAACGTTATATACAATTACGTTATAACATATAAAGTTATATAGCATGACTATAGGACGTATAATGTTATATTCCATCACTATATGACGTATAACGTTATATACTATTACGCTATAAGGTATAACGCTTTATTGCATCACTATATGACGTATAACGTTATATTGCATCACTATATGACGTATAACGTTATATACTATTACGCTACAAGGTATAACGATATATTGCATCACTATATGGCGTATAACGTCATATACTAATATGTTATAACGCAGAACGTTATATCGCATACACTGTAGGACGTATAACGTTATATTGCATCACTATATGACGTATAACGTTATATACTATTATGCTATAACGCAGAACGTTATATCGCATCACTATAGGACGTATAACGTTATATTGCATCACTATATTACGTATAAACGTTATATACTAATATGTTATAACGCCGAAAGTTATATCGCATCACTATAGGACGCATAACGTTATATTGCTTCACTATATGACGTATAACGTTATATACTATTACGCTATAAGGTATGACGATATATTGCATCACTATGTGACGTACAACGATATATACTATTACGTCATAACGTATAACGTAACACTGCATCACTATATGACGTACAACGTTATATACTATTACGCTATAAGGTATGACGATATATTGCATCACTATATGACGTATAACGTTATATACTATTACGCTATAAGGTATAATGATATGTTGCATCACTATGTGACGTACAACGATATATACTATTACGCCATAACGTATAACGTAATACTGCATCACTATATGACTTATAACGTTATATAATATCACGCTATATCGTATAACGATATATTGCATCACTATATGACGTGTAACATTTATATTGCATCACTATATGACGTAGAACGTTATATACTATTACGCTATAAGGTTATAACGATATATTGCATCACTATATGACGTATAACGTTATATACTATTACGCTATAAGGTATAACGATATATTGCATCACTATATGACGTGTAACATTATATTGCATCACTATATGACGTAGAACGTTATATTGCATCACTATATGACGTATAATGTTATATACTATTACGCTATAAGGTATAACGCTTTTTGCAACACTATATGACGTACGACGATATATTGCATCACTATATGACGTATAACGTTTTACAATATTACGCTATAACGTATAACGATATGTTGCATCACTATGTGACGTACAACGATATATAATATTACGTCATAACGTATAACGTAATGCTGCATCACTATATGACGTATAACGTTATATAATATTGCGCTATAACGTATAACGATATATTGCATCACTATATGACGTATAATGCTATATACCTTTACGCTATAAGGTTAAACGCTTTTTTGCATCACTATATGACGTAGAACGTTATATTGCATCACTATATGACGTATAATGTTATATACTATTACACTATAAGGTATAACGCTTTTTTGCATCACTATATAACGTATAACGTTATATTGCATCACTATATGACGTATAACGTTATATTGCATCACTATATGACGTATAAAGTTATATACTATTACGCTATAAGGTATAACGCTTTTTTTGCATCACTATATGACGTATAACGTTATATTGCATCACTATATGACTTATAACGTTATATACTATTGCGCTATAAGGTATAACGATTATATTGCATCACTATATGACGTATAACGCTATATTGCTTCACTATATGCCGTATAACGTTATATTGCATCTCTATATGACTTATAATGTTATTTACTAATATGTTATAACGGCATAACGTAATACTGCATCACTATATGACGTATAACGTTATATACTATTACGCTATAACGTATAACGATATATTGCATCACTATATGACGTATGAAGTTATATACTACTACGTTATGAGGTATATGGATGTACTGCATCACTATATGACGTATAACGTTATATTGCATCACTATATGACGTATAACGTTATATAATATTACGCTATAAGGTATAACGGTATATTGCGTCACTATATGACTTATAACGTTATATACTATTACGCTATAAGGTATAACGATATATTGCATCACTATATGACGTATAACGTTATATACTATTACGTTAGAACGAATAACGTTGTATTGCATCACTATATGACGTATAACGTTATATACTATTACGCTATAAGGTATATCGATATATTGCATCACTATGTGACGTATAACATTATATTGCATCACTATATGACGTATAACGTTATATACTATTACGTTATAACGAATAACGTTTTATTGCATCACTGTATGACGTATAACGTTATATACTATTACGCTATAAGGTATAACGATATATTGCATCACTATATGACGTATAACATTATATTGCAACACAATATGACGTAGAACGTTATATTGCATCACTATATGACGTATAACGTTATATACTAATACGTTATAACACATAACGTTACATTGCATCACTATATGACCTATAACGTTATATACTATTACGCTATAAGGTATAACGATATATTGCATCACTATATGACGTATAACGCAATATTACATCACTATATGCCGTATCACGTTATATTGCATCTCTATATGACGTATAATGTTATTTACTAATATGTTATAACGCATAACGTTATATCGCATCACTATATGACGTATAACGTTATATACTAATATGTTATAACGCATAACGTTATATCGCATCACTATATGACGTATAACGCTATATACTAATATGTTATAACGTAGAACGTTATATCGCATCACTATGTGACGTATAACAATATATTGCATCACTATATGACGTATAACGTTATATACTATTACGTTATAACGAATAACGTTTTATTGCATCACTATATGACGTATAACGTTATATACTATTACGCTATAAGGTATAACGATATATTGCATCACTATATGACGTATAACGTTATATACTATAACGCTATAAGGTATAACGATATATTGCATCACTATGTGACGTATAACATTATATTGCATCACTATATGACGTATAACGTTATATACTATTACGTTATAACGAATAACGTTTTATTGCATCACTGTATGACGTATAACGTTATATACTATTACGCTATAAGGTATAACGATATATTGCATCACTATATGACGTATAACATTATATTGCAACACAATATGACGTAGAACGTTATATTGCATCACTATATGACGTATAACGTTATATACTAATACGTTATAACACATAACGTTACATTGCATCACTATATGACCTATAACGTTATATACTATTACGCTATAAGGTATAACGATATATTGCATCACTATATGACGTATAACGCAATATTACATCACTATATGCCGTATCACGTTATATTGCATCTCTATATGACGTATAATGTTATTTACTAATATGTTATAACGCATAACGTTATATCGCATCACTATATGACGTATAACGTTATATACTAATATGTTATAACGCATAACGTTATATCGCATCACTATATGACGTATAACGCTATATACTAATATGTTATAACGTAGAACGTTATATCGCATCACTATGTGACGTATAACAATATATTGCATCACTATATGACGTATAACGTTATATACTATTACGTTATAACGAATAACGTTTTATTGCATCACTATATGACGTATAACGTTATATACTATTACGCTATAAGGTATAACGATATATTGCATCACTATATGACGTATAACGTTACATTGCATCACTATATGACGTATAACGTTATATACTATTACGCTATAAGGTATAACGATATATTGCATCACTATATGACGTATAACGTTACATTGCATCACTATATGACGTATAATGTTATATACTATTACGCTATAAGGTATAACGCTTTTTTGCATCACTATATGACGTATAACGTTATATTGCATCACTATATGACGTATAACGTTATATACTATTACGCTATAAGGTATAACGATATATTGCATCACTATATGACGTGTAACATTATATTGCATCACTATATGACGTAGAACGTTATATTGCATCACTATATGACGTATAATGTTACATACTATTACGCTATAAGGTATAACGCTTTTTTGAAACACTATATGACATATAACGTTATATTGCATCACTATATGACGTATAACGTTATATACTATTACGCTATAAGGTATAACGATGTAGTGCATCACTATGTGATGTATAACGATATATAGCATCACTATATGACGTATAACGTTATATACTATAACGCTATAAGGTATAACGATATATTGCATCACTATGTGACGTATAACATTATATTGCATCACTATATGACGTATAACGTTATATACTATTACGTTATAACGAATAACGTTTTATTGCATCACTATATGACGTATAACGTTATATAATATTGCGCTATAACGTATAACGATATATTGCATCACTATATGACGTATAATGCTATATACCTTTACGCTATAAGGTTAAACGCTTTTTTGCATCACTATATGACGTAGAACGTTATATTGCATCACTATATGACGTATAATGTTATATACTATTACGCTATAAGGTATAACGCCTTTTTGCATCACTATATAACGTATAACGTTATATTGCATCACTATATGAAGTATAACGTTATATTGCATCACTATATAACGTATAACGTTATATACTATTACGCTATAAGGTATAACGATATATTGCATCACTATATGACGTATAACGCTATATTGCATCACTATATGCCGTATAACGTTATATTGCATCTCTATATGACGTATAATGTTATTTACTAATATGTTATAACGCATAACGTTATATTGCATCACTATATGACGTATAACGTTATATAATATTACGCTATTTTGTACAACGGTATATTGCATCACTATATGACGTATAACATTGTATTGCATCACTATATGACGTAGAACGTTATATTGCATCACTACATGGCGTATAACGTTATATTGCATCACTATATGCCGTATAACGTTATATTGCATCTCTATATGACGTATAATGTTATTTACTAATATGTTATAACGCATAACGTAATACTGCATCACTATATGACGTATAACATTATATACTATTACGCTATAACGTATAACGATATATTGCATCACTATATGACGTATGAAGTTATATACTACTACGTTATGAGGTATATGGTTGTACTGCATCACTATATGACGTATAACGTTATATTGCATCACTATATGCCGTATAATTTTATATTGCATCACTATATGACGTATAACGTTATATACTATTACGCTATAACGTATAACGTTATATTGCATCACTATATGACGTATGAAGTTATATACTACTACGTTACGAGGTATATGGATGTACAGCATCACTATATGACGTATAACGTTATATTGCATCACTATATGACGTATAACGTTATATAATATTACGCTATAAGGTATAACGATATATTGCGTCACTATATGACGTATAACGTTATATACTATTACGCTATAAGGTATAACGATATATTGCATCACTATATGACGTATAACGCTATATTGCTTCACTGTATGCCGTATAACGTTATATTGCATCTCTATATGACTTATAATGTTATTTACTAATATGTTATAACGCATAACACAATACTGCATCACTATATGACGTATAACGTCATATACTATTACGCTATAACGTATAACGTTATATTGCATCACTATATGACGTACGAAGTTATATACTACTACGTTATGAGGTATATGGATGTACTGCATCACTATATGACGTATAACGTTATATTGCATCACTATATGACGTATAACGTTATATAATATTACGCTATAAGGTATAACGGTATATTGCGTCACTATATGACTTATAACGTTATATACTATTACGCTATAAGGTATAACGATATATTGCATAACTATATGACGTATAACGTTATATACTAATACGTTATAACGAATAACGTTGTATTGCATCACTATATGACGTATAACGTTATATACTATTACGCTATAAGGTATATCGATATATTGCATCACTATATGACGTATAACATTATATTGCATCACTATATGACGTAGAACGTTATATTGCATCACTATATGACGTATAACGTTATATAATATTACGCTATTTTGTACAACGGTATATTGCATCACTATATGACGTATAACATTGTATTGCATCACTATATGACGTAGAACGTTATATTGCATCACTACATGGCGTATAACGTTATATACTATTACGTCATAAGGTATAACGATGTACTGCATCACTATATGACGTATAACGTTATATACAACTACGATATGAAGGAATAACGTTCTATTGCATCACTGTATGACGTATAACATTATATACTATTACGTTATGAAGGAATAACGTTATACTGCATCAGTATATGACGTATAGCGTTATATACTATTACGCTATAAGGTATAACGATGTAGTGCATCACTATGTGATGTATAACGATATATAGCATCACTATATGACGTATAACGTTATATACTATTACGCTATTAGATATAACGATATATTGCATCACTATATGACGTATAACGTTATATTGCATCACTATATGCCGTATAACGTTATATACTATTACGCTATAAGGTATAACGATATATTGCATCACTATATGACGTATAACGTTATATACTACTACGATATGAAGGAATAACTTTATATTGCATCTCTGTATGACGTATAACATTATATACTATTACGTTATGAAGGAATAACGTTATACTGCATAACTATATGACGTATAACGTTATATACTATTACGCTATAAGGTATAACGATGTAGTGCATCTCTATGTGATGTATAACGTTATATAGCATCACTATATGACGTATAACGTTATATTGCATCGCTATATGACGTAGAACGTTATATTGCATCACTATATGCCGTATAACTTTATATTGCATCACGATATGACGTATAACGCTATATACTATTACGTTATAAAGAATAACGTTGTATTGCATCACTATATGACGTATAACGTTATATACTATTACGCTATAAGGTATAACGATATGATGCATCACTATATGACGTATAACATTATATTGCATCACTATATGACGTAGAACGTTATATTGCATCACTATATGACGTTAAACGTTATATACTATTACGTTATAACGAATAACGTTGTATTGCATCACTATATGACGTATAACGTTATATACTATTACGCTATAAGGTATAACGATATATTGCATCTCTATATGACGTATACATTATATTGCATCACAATATGACGTAGAACGTTATATAGCATCACTATATGACGTATAACGTTATGTTGCATCGCTATATGCCGTATAACGTTGTATTGCATCACTATATGACGTATAACGGTATATGCTATTACGTTATAACAAATAACGTTGTATTGCATCACTATATGTCGTATAACGTTATATACTATTACTCTATAAGGAATAACGACATATTGCATCACTGTATGACATATAACGTTATATACAATTACGTTATAACGTATAACGATATATTGCATCACTATATGACGTATGAAGTTATATACTACTACGTTATGATGTATAAGGATGTACTGTATCACTATATGACGTATAACGTTATATTGCATCACTATATGCCGTATAACGATATATTGCATATCTATATGACTTATAATGTTATATACTAATATGTTATAACGCCGAACGTTATATCGCATCACTATAGGTCGCATAGCGTTATATTGCTTCACTATATGACGTATATCGTTATATACTATTACGTTATAACGTATAACGATATATGGCATCACTATAGGAGGTATAACGTTATATTTCATCACTATATGACGTACAACGTTATATACTATTACGCTACAAGGTATAACGCTTTATTGCATCACTATATGACGTATAACGTTATATACTATTACGCTATAAGGTATAACGATATAGTGCATCACTATATGACGTATAACGTTATATACTAATATGTTATAACGCAGAACGTTATATTGCATCACTATATGACGTATAACATTATATTGCATCACTATATTACGTATAACGTTACATACTATTACGCTATAAGGTATAACGATGTACTGCATCACTATGTGACGTATAAAGTTATATAGCATCACTATATGACGTATGAAGTTATATACTACTACGTTATGATGTATAAGGATGTACTGTATCACTATATGACGTATAACGTTATATTGCATCACTATATGACTTATAACGTTATATAATATTACGCTATAAGGTATAAGGATATATTGCATCACTATATGACGTATAACGTTATATACTATTACGTTATAGCGAATAACGTTGTATTGCATCACTATATGACGTATAACGTTATATACCATTACGCTATAAGGTATATCGATATATTGCATCACTATATGACGTATAACATTATATTGCATCACTATATGACGTAGAACGTTATATTGCATCACTATATGACGTATAACGTTATATAATATTACGCTATTTTGTACAACGGTATATTGCATCACTATATGACGTATAACATTGTATTGCATCACTATATGACGTAGAACGTTATATTGCATCACTATATGACGTATGAAGTTATATACTACTACGTTATGAGGTATATGGTTGTACTGCATCACTATATGACGTATAACGTTATATTGCATCACTATATGCCGTATAAGGTTATATTGCATCACTATATGACGTATAACGTTATATACTATTACGCTATAACGTATAACGTTATATTGCATCACTATATGACGTATGAAGTTATATACTACTACGTTATGAGGTATATGGATGTACTGCATCACTATATGACGTATAACGTTATATTGCATCACTATATGACGTATAACGTTATATAATATTACGCTATAAGGTATAAGTATATATTGCATCACTATATGACGTATAACGTTATATACTATTACGTTATAGCGAATAACGTTGTATTGCATCACTATATGACGTATAACGTTATATACCATTACGCTATAAGGTATATCGATATATTGCATCACTATATGACGTATAACATTATATTGCATCACTATATGACGTAGAACGTTATATTGCATCACTATATGACGTATAACGTTATATAATATTACGCTATTTTGTACAACGGTATATTGCATCACTATATGACGTATAACATTGTATTGCATCACTATATGACGTAGAACGTTATATTGCATCACTATATGACGTATGAAGTTATATACTACTACGTTATGAGGTATATGGTTGTACTGCATCACTATATGACGTATAACGTTATATTGCATCACTATATGCCGTATAAGGTTATATTGCATCACTATATGACGTATAACGTTATATACTATTACGCTATAACGTATAACGTTATATTGCATCACTATATGACGTATGAAGTTATATACTACTACGTTATGAGGTATATGGATGTACTGCATCACTATATGACGTATAACGTTATATTGCATCACTATATGACGTATAACGTTATATAATATTACGCTATAAGGTATAACGGTATATTGCGTCACTATATGACTTATAACGTTATATACTATTACGCTATAAGGTATAACGATATATTGCATCTCTATATGACGTATAACGTTATATACTATTACGTTATAACGAATAACGTTGTATTGCATAACTATATGACGTATAACGTTATATACTATTACGCTATAAGGTATATCGATATATTGCATCACTATATGACGTATAACATTATATTGCATCACTATATGACATAGAACGTTATATTGCATCACTATATGACGTATAACGTTATATAATATTACGCTATTTTGTACAACGGTATATTGCATCACTATATGACGTATAACATTGTATTGCATCAGTATATGACGTAGAACGTTATATACTGTTACGCTATAAGGTATAACGATGTAGTGCATCACTATATGATGTATAACGATATATAGCATCACTATACGACGTATAACGTTATATACTATTACGCTATTAGATATAACGATATATTGCATCACTATATGACGTATATCGTTATATTGCATCACTATATGCCGTATAACGTTATATACTATTACGCTATAAGGTATAACGATGTAGTGCATCACTATGTGATGTATAACGATATATAGCATCACTATACGACGTATAACGTTATATACTATTACGCTATTAGATATAACGATATATTTCATCACTATATGACGTATAACGATATATTGCATCACTATATGACGTATAACGTTATATACTACTACGATATGAAGGAATAACTTTATATTGCATCTCTGTATGACTTATAACATTATATACTATTACGTTATGAAGGAATAACGTTATACTGCATAACTGTATGACGTATAACGTTATATACTATTACGCTATAAGGTATAACGATGTAGTGCAACTCTATGTGATGTATAACGTTATATAGCATCACTATATGACGTATAACGTTATATTGCATCGCTATATGCCGTATAACGTTGTATTGCATCACTATATGACGTATAACGTTATATACTATTACGTCATAAGGTATAACATTATACTGCATCACTATATGACGTATAACGTTATATACTATTACGCTATAACGTATAACGTTATATTGCATCACTATATGACGTATGAAGTTATATACTACTACGTTATGAGGTATATGGATGTACTGCATCACTATATGACGTATAACGTTATATTGCATCACTATATGACGTATAACGTTATATAATATTACGCTATAAGGTATAACGGTATATTGCGTCACTATATGACTTATAACGTTATATACTATTACGCTATAAGGTATAACGATATATTGCATCTCTATATGACGTATAACGTTATATACTATTACGTTATAACGAATAACGTTGTATTGCATAACTATATGACGTATAACGTTATATACTATTACGCTATAAGGTATATCGATATATTGCATCACTATATGACGTATAACATTATATTGCATCACTATATGACATAGAACGTTATATTGCATCACTATATGACGTATAACGTTATATAATATTACGCTATTTTGTACAACGGTATATTGCATCACTATATGACGTATAACATTGTATTGCATCAGTATATGACGTAGAACGTTATATACTGTTACGCTATAAGGTATAACGATGTAGTGCATCACTATATGATGTATAACGATATATAGCATCACTATACGACGTATAACGTTATATACTATTACGCTATTAGATATAACGATATATTGCATCACTATATGACGTATATCGTTATATTGCATCACTATATGCCGTATAACGTTATATACTATTACGCTATAAGGTATAACGATGTAGTGCATCACTATGTGATGTATAACGATATATAGCATCACTATACGACGTATAACGTTATATACTATTACGCTATTAGATATAACGATATATTGCATCACTATATGACGTATAACGATATATTGCATCACTATATGACGTATAACGTTATATACTACTACGATATGAAGGAATAACTTTATATTGCATCTCTGTATGACTTATAACATTATATACTATTACGTTATGAAGGAATAACGTTATACTGCATAACTGTATGACGTATAACGTTATATACTATTACGCTATAAGGTATAACGATGTAGTGCAACTCTATGTGATGTATAACGTTATATAGCATCACTATATGACGTATAACGTTATATTGCATCGCTATATGCCGTATAACGTTGTATTGCATCACTATATGACGTATAACGTTATATACTATTACGTCATAAGGTATAACATTATACTGCATCACTATATGACGTATAACGTTATATACTATTACGCTATAAGGTATAACGATATATGGCATCACTATATGACGTATAACGTTATATACTACTACGATATGAAGGAATAACTTTATATTGCATCTCTGTATGACGTATAACATTATATACTATTACGTTATGAAGGAATAACGTCGTACTGCATCACTATACGACGTATAACGTTATATGCTATTACGCTATAAGGTATAACGATGTACTGCATCACTATATGACGTATAACATTATATTGCATCACTATATTACGTATAACGTTATATACTATTACGCTATAAGGTATAACGATGTACTGCATCACTATGTGACGTATAACGTTATATAGCATCACTATCTGACATATAACGTTATATTGCATCGCTATATGCCGTATAACGTTGTATTGCATCACTATATGACGTATAATGTTATATGCTATTACGTTATAACGAATAACGTTGTATTGCATCACTATATGTCGTATAACGTTATATACTATTACTCTATAAGGTATAACGATATATTGCATCACTATATGGCGTTTAACGTTATATACTAATATGTTATAACGCAGAACGTTATATCGCATCACTATATGACGTATAACGTTATATACTAATATGTTATAACGCATAACGTTATATCGCATCACTATGTGACGTATAACATTATATTGCATCACTATATGACGTATAACGTTATATACTATTACGTTATAACGAATAACGTTTTATTGCATCACTATATGACGTATAACGTTATATACAATTACGTTATAACATATAAAGTTATATAGCATGACTATAGGACGTATAATGTTATATTCCATCACTATATGACGTATAACGTTATATACTATTACGCTATAAGGTATAACGCTTTATTGCATCACTATATGACGTATAACGTTATATTGCATCACTATATGACGTATAACGTTATATACTATTACGCTACAAGGTATAACGATATATTGCATCACTATATGGCGTATAACGTTATATACTAATATGTTATAACGCAGAACGTTATATCGCATCACTGTAGGACGTATAACGTTATATTGCATCACTATATGACGTATAACGTTATATACTATTATGCTATAACGCAGAACGTTATATCGCATCACTATAGGACGTATAACGTTATATTGCATCACTATATGACGTATAACGTTATATACTAATATGTTATAACGCCGAAAGTTATATCGCATCACTATAGGACGCATAACGTTATATTGCTTCACTATATGACGTATAACGTTATATACTATTACGCTATAAGGTATGACGATATATTGCATCACTATGTGACGTACAACGATATATACTATTACGTCATAACGTATAACGTAACACTGCATCACTATATGACGTACAACGTTATATACTATTACGCTATAAGGTATGACGATATATTGCATCACTATATGACGTATAACGTTATATACTATTACGCTATAAGGTATAATGATATGTTGCATCACTATGTGACGTACAACGATATATACTATTACGCCATAACGTATAACGTAATACTGCATCACTATATGACTTATAACGTTATATAATATCACGCTATATCGTATAACGATATATTGCATCACTATATGACGTGTAACATTATATTGCATCACTATATGACGTAGAACGTTATATACTATTACGCTATAAGGTATAACGATATATTGCATCACTATATGACGTATAACGTTATATACTATTACGCTATAAGGTATAACGATATATTGCATCACTATATGACGTGTAACATTATATTGCATCACTATATGACGTAGAACGTTATATTGCATCACTATATGACGTATAATGTTATATACTATTACGCTATAAGGTATAACGCTTTTTTGCAACACTATATGACGTACGACGATATATTGCATCACTATATGACGTATAACGTTTTACAATATTACGCTATAACGTATAACGATATGTTGCATCACTATGTGACGTACAACGATATATAATATTACGTCATAACGTATAACGTAATGCTGCATCACTATATGACGTATAACGTTATATAATATTGCGCTATAACGTATAACGATATATTGCATCACTATATGACGTATAATGCTATATACCTTTACGCTATAAGGTTAAACGCTTTTTTGCATCACTATATGACGTAGAACGTTATATTGCATCACTATATGACGTATAATGTTATATACTATTACACTATAAGGTATAACGCTTTTTTGCATCACTATATAACGTATAACGTTATATTGCATCACTATATGACGTATAACGTTATATTGCATCACTATATGACGTATAAAGTTATATACTATTACGCTATAAGGTATAACGCTTTTTTGCATCACTGTATGACGTATAACGTTATATTGCATCACTATATGACTTATAACGTTATATACTATTGCGCTATAAGGTATAACGATATATTGCATCACTATATGACGTGCAACATTATATTGCATCACTATATGACGTAGAACGTTATATTGCATCACTATATGACGTATAATGTTATATACTATTACGCTATAAGGTATAACGCTTTTTTGCATCACTATATGACGTATAACGTTATATTGCATCACTATATGACGTATAACGTTATATACTATTACGCTATAAGGTATATCGATATATTGCATCACTATGTGACGTATAACATTATATTGCATCACTATATGACGTATAACGTTATATACTATTACGTTATAACGAATAACGTTTTATTGCATCACTGTATGACGTATAACGTTATATACTATTACGCTATAAGGTATAACGATATATTGCATCACTATATGACGTATAACATTATATTGCAACACAATATGACGTAGAACGTTATATTGCATCACTATATGACGTATAACGTTATATACTAATACGTTATAACACATAACGTTACATTGCATCACTATATGACCTATAACGTTATATACTATTACGCTATAAGGTATAACGATATATTGCTTCACTATATGACGTATAACGCAATATTACATCACTATATGCCGTATCACGTTATATTGCATCTCTATATGACGTATAATGTTATTTACTAATATGTTATAACGCATAACGTTATATCGCATCACTATATGACGTATAACGTTATATACTAATATGTTATAACGCATAACGTTATATCGCATCACTATATGACGTATAACGCTATATACTAATATGTTATAACGTAGAACGTTATATCGCATCACTATGTGACGTATAACAATATATTGCATCACTATATGACGTATAACGTTATATACTATTACGTTATAACGAATAACGTTTTATTGCATCACTATATGACGTATAACGTTATATACTTAACGCTATAAGGTATAACGATATATTGCATCACTATATGACGTATAACGTTATATACTATAACGCTATAAGGTATAACGATATATTGCATCACTATGTGACGTATAACATTATATTGCATCACTATATGACGTATAACGTTATATACTATTACGTTATAACGAATAACGTTTTATTGCATCACTGTATGACGTATAACGTTATATACTATTACGCTATAAGGTATAACGATATATTGCATCACTATATGACGTATAACATTATATTGCAACACAATATGACGTAGAACGTTATATTGCATCACTATATGACGTATAACGTTATATACTAATACGTTATAACACATAACGTTACATTGCATCACTATATGACCTATAACGTTATATACTATTACGCTATAAGGTATAACGATATATTGCATCACTATATGACGTATAACGCAATATTACATCACTATATGCCGTATCACGTTATATTGCATCTCTATATGACGTATAATGTTATTTACTAATATGTCATAACGCATAACGTTATATCGCATCACTATATGACGTATAACGTTATATACTAATATGTTATAACGCATAACGTTATATCGCATCACTATATGACGTATAACGCTATATACTAATATGTTATAACGTAGAACGTTATATCGCATCACTATGTGACGTATAACAATATATTGCATCACTATATGACGTATAACGTTATATACTATTACGCTATAAGGTATAACGATATATTGCATCACTATATGACGTGTAACATTATATTGCATCACTATATGACGTAGAACGTTATATTGCATCACTATATGACGTATAATGTTATATACTATTACGCTATAAGGTATAACGCTTTTTTGAAACACTATATGACATATAACGTTATATTGCATCACTATATGACGTATAACGTTATATACTATTACGCTATAAGGTATAACGATGTAGTGCATCACTATGTGATGTATAACGATATATAGCATCACTATATGACGTATAACGTTATATACTATAACGCTATAAGGTATAACGATATATTGCATCACTATGTGACGTATAACATTATATTGCATCACTATATGACGTATAACGTTATATACTATTACGTTATAACGAATAACGTTTTATTGCATCACTATATGACGTATAACGTTATATAATATTGCGCTATAACGTATAACGATATATTGCATCACTATATGACGTATAATGCTATATACCTTTACGCTATAAGGTTAAACGCTTTTTTGCATCACTATATGACGTAGAACGTTATATTGCATCACTATATGACGTATAATGTTATATACTATTACGCTATAAGGTATAACGCCTTTTTGCATCACTATATAACGTATAACGTTATATTGCATCACTATATGAAGTATAACGTTATATTGCATCACTATATAACGTATAACGTTATATACTATTACGCTATAAGGTATAACGATATATTGCATCACTATATGACGTATAACGCTATATTGCATCACTATATGCCGTTTAACGTTATATTGCATCTCTATATGACGTATAATGTTATTTACTAATATGTTATAACGCATAACGTTATATCGCATCACTATATGACGTATAACGTTATATAATATTACGCTATAAGGTATAACGATATATTGCTTCACTATATGACGTATAACGTTATATGCTATTACGCTATAAGGTATAACGATATATTGCATCACTATATGACGTGTAACATTATATTGCATCACTATATGACGTAGAACGTTATATTGCATCACTATATGACGTAGAACGTTATATTGCATCACTATATGACGTATAACGTTATATAATATTACGCTATTTTGTACAACGGTATATTGCATCACTATATGACGTATAACATTGTATTGCATCACTATATGACGTAGAACGTTATATTGCATCACTACATGGCGTATAACGTTATATTGCATCACTATATGCCGTATAACGTTATATTGCATCTCTATATGACGTATAATGTTATTTACTAATATGTTATAACGCATAACGTAATACTGCATCACTATATGACGTATAACGTTATATACTATTACGCTATAACGTATAACGATATATTGCATCACTATATGACGTATGAAGTTATATACTACTACGTTATGAGGTATATGGTTGTACTGCATCACTATATGACGTATAACGTTATATTGCATCACTATATGCCGTATAATTTTATATTGCATCACTATATGACGTATAACGTTATATACTATTACGCTATAACGTATAACGTTATATTGCATCACTATATGACGTATGAAGTTATATACTACTACGTTACGAGGTATATGGATGTACAGCATCACTATATGACGTATAACGTTATATTGCATCACTATATGACGTATAACGTTATATAATATTACGCTATAAGGTATAACGGTATATTGCGTCACTATATGACTTATAACGTTATATACTATTACGCTATAAGGTATAACGATATATTGCATAACTATATGACGTATAACGTTATATACTAATACGTTATAACGAATAACGTTGTATTGCATCACTATATGACGTATAACGTTATATACTATTACGCTATAAGGTATATCGATATATTGCATCACTATATGACGTATAACATTATATTGCATCACTATATGACGTATAAAGTTATATACTATTACGCTATAAGGTATAACGCTTTTTTGCATCACTATATGACGTATAACGTTATATTGCATCACTATATGACTTATAACGTTATATACTATTGCGCTATAAGGTATAACGATATATTGCATCACTATATGACGTGCAACATTATATTGCATCACTATATGACGTAGAACGTTATATTGCATCACTATATGACGTATAATGTTATATACTATTACGCTATAAGGTATAACGCTTTTTTGCATCACTATATGACGTATAACGTTATATTGCATCACTATATGACGTATAACGTTATATACTATTACGCTATAAGGTATAACGATATATTGCATCACTATATGACGTATAACGCTATATTGCTTCACTATATGCCGTATAACGTTATATTGCATCTCTATATGACTTATAATGTTATTTACTAATATGTTATAACGCATAACGTAATACTGCATCACTATATGACGTATAACGTTATATACTATTACGCTATAACGTATAACGATATATTGCATCACTATATGACGTATGAAGTTATATACTACTACGTTATGAGGTATATGGATGTACTGCATCACTATATGACGTATAACGTTATATTGCATCACTATATGACGTATAACGTTATATAATATTACGCTATAAGGTATAACGGTATATTGCGTCACTATATGACTTATAACGTTATATACTATTACGCTATAAGGTATAACGATATATTGCATCACTATATGACGTATAACGTTATATACTATTACGTTAGAACGAATAACGTTGTATTGCATCACTATATGACGTATAACGTTATATACTATTACGCTATAAGGTATATCGATATGTTGCATCACTATGTGACGTATAACATTATATTGCATCACTATATGACGTATAACGTTATATACTATTACGTTATAACGAATAACGTTTTATTGCATCACTGTATGACGTATAACGTTATATACTATTACGCTATAAGGTATAACGATATATTGCATCACTATATGACGTATAACATTATATTGCAACACAATATGACGTAGAACGTTATATTGCATCACTATATGACGTATAACGTTATATACTAATACGTTATAACACATAACGTTACATTGCATCACTATATGACCTATAACGTTATATACTATTACGCTATAAGGTATAACGATATATTGCATCACTATATGACGTATAACGCAATATTACATCACTATATGCCGTATCACGTTATATTGCATCTCTATATGACGTATAATGTTATTTACTAATATGTTATAACGCATAACGTTATATCGCATCACTATATGACGTATAACGTTATATACTAATATGTTATAACGCATAACGTTATATCGCATCACTATATGACGTATAACGCTATATACTAATATGTTATAACGTAGAACGTTATATCGCATCACTATGTGACGTATAACAATATATTGCATCACTATATGACGTATAACGTTATATACTATTACGTTATAACGAATAACGTTTTATTGCATCACTATATGACGTATAACGTTATATACTATTACGCTATAAGGTATAACGATATATTGCATCACTATATGACGTATAACGTTATATACTATAACGCTATAAGGTATAACGATATATTGCATCACTATGTGACGTATAACATTATATTGCATCACTATATGACGTATAACGTTATATACTATTACGTTATAACGAATAACGTTTTATTGCATCACTGTATGACGTATAACGTTATATACTATTACGCTATAAGGTATAACGATATATTGCATCACTATATGACGTATAACATTATATTGCAACACAATATGACGTAGAACGTTATATTGCATCACTATATGACGTATAACGTTATATACTAATACGTTATAACACATAACGTTACATTGCATCACTATATGACCTATAACGTTATATACTATTACGCTATAAGGTATAACGATATATTGCATCACTATATGACGTATAACGCAATATTACATCACTATATGCCGTATCACGTTATATTGCATCTCTATATGAAGTATAATGTTATTTACTAATATGTTATAACGCATAACGTTATATCGCATCACTATATGACGTATAACGTTATATACTAATATGTTATAACGCATAACGTTATATCGCATCACTATATGACGTATAACGCTATATACTAATATGTTATAACGTAGAACGTTATATCGCATCACTATGTGACGTATAACAATATATTGCATCACTATATGACGTATAACATTATATACTATTACGTTATAACGAATAACGTTTTATTGCATCACTATATGACGTATAACGTTATATACTATTACGCTATAAGGTATAACGATATATTGCATCACTATATGACGTATAACGTTACATTGCATCACTATATGACGTATAACGTTATATACTATTACGCTATAAGGTATAACGATATATTGCATCACTATATGACGTATAACGTTACATTGCATCACTATATGACGTATAATGTTATATACTATTACGCTATAAGGTATAACGCTTTTTTGCATCACTATATGACGTATAACGTTATATTGCATCACTATATGACGTATAACGTTATATACTATTACGCTATAAGGTATAACGATATATTGCATCACTATATGACGTGTAACATTATATTGCATCACTATATGACGTAGAACGTTATATTGCATCACTATATGACGTATAATGTTATATACTATTACGCTATAAGGTATAACGCTTTTTTGAAACACTATATGACATATAACGTTATATTGCATCACTATATGACGTATAACGTTATATACTATTACGCTATAAGGTATAACGATGTAGTGCATCACTATGTGATGTATAACGATATATAGCATCACTATATGACGTATAACGTTATATACTATAACGCTATAAGGTATAACGATATATTGCATCACTATGTGACGTATAACATTATATTGCATCACTATATGACGTATAACGTTATATACTATTACGTTATAACGAATAACGTTTTATTGCATCACTATATGACGTATAACGTTATATAATATTGCGCTATAACGTATAACGATATATTGCATCACTATATGACGTATAATGCTATATACCTTTACGCTATAAGGTTAAACGCTTTTTTGCATCACTATATGACGTAGAACGTTATATTGCATCACTATATGACGTATAATGTTATATACTATTACGCTATAAGGTATAACGCCTTTTTGCATCACTATATAACGTAGAACGTTATATTGCATCACTATATGAAGTATAACGTTATATTGCATCACTATATAACGTATAACGTTATATACTATTACGCTATAAGGTATAACGATATATTGCATCACTATATGACGTATAACGCTATATTGCATCACTATATGCCGTATAACGTTATATTGCATCTCTATATGACGTATAATGTTATTTACTAATATGTTATAACGCATAACGTTATATCGCATCACTATATGACGTATAACGTTATATAATATTACGCTATAAGGTATAACGATATATTGCTTCACTATATGACGTATAACGTTATATGCTATTACGCTATAAGGTATAACGATATATTGCATCACTATATGACGTGTAACATTATATTGCATCACTATATGACGTAGAACGTTATATTGCATCACTATATGACGTAGAACGTTATATTGCATCACTATATGACGTATAACGTTATATAATATTACGCTATTTTGTACAACGGTATATTGCATCACTATATGACGTATAACATTGTATTGCATCACTATATGACGTAGAACGTTATATTGCATCACTACATGGCGTATAACGTTATATTGCATCACTATATGCCGTATAACGTTATATTGCATCTCTATATGACGTATAATGTTATTTACTAATATGTTATAACGCATAACGTAATACTGCATCACTATATGACGTATAACGTTATATACTATTACGCTATAACGTATAACGTTATATTGCATCACTATATGACGTATGAAGTTATATACTACTACGTTACGAGGTATATGGATGTACAGCATCACTATATGACGTATAACGTTATATTGCATCACTATATGACGTATAACGTTATATAATATTACGCTATAAGGTATAACGATATATTGCGTCACTATATGACGTATAACGTTATATACTATTACGCTATAAGGTATAACGATATATTGCATCACTATATGACGTATAACGCTATATTGCTTCACTGTATGCCGTATAACGTTATATTGCATCTCTATATGACTTATAATGTTATTTACTAATATGTTATAACGCATAACACAATACTGCATCACTATATGACGTATAACGTCATATACTATTACGCTATAACGTATAACGTTATATTGCATCACTATATGACGTACGAAGTTATATACTACTACGTTATGAGGTATATGGATGTACTGCATCACTATATGACGTATAACGTTATATTGCATCACTATATGACGTATAACGTTATATAATATTACGCTATAAGGTATAACGGTATATTGCGTCACTATATGACTTATAACGTTATATACTATTACGCTATAAGGTATAACGATATATTGCATAACTATATGACGTATAACGTTATATACTAATACGTTATAACGAATAACGTTGTATTGCATCACTATATGACGTATAACGTTATATACTATTACGCTATAAGGTATATCGATATATTGCATCACTATATGACGTATAACATTATATTGCATCACTATATGACGTAGAACGTTATATTGCATCACTATATGACGTATAACGTTATATAATATTACGCTATTTTGTACAACGGTATATTGCATCACTATATGACGTATAACATTGTATTGCATCACTATATGACGTAGAACGTTATATTGCATCACTACATGGCGTATAACGTTATATACTATTACGTCATAAGGTATAACGATGTACTGCATCACTATATGACGTATAACGTTATATACAACTACGATATGAAGGAATAACGTTCTATTGCATCACTGTATGACGTATAACATTATATACTATTACGTTATGAAGGAATAACGTTATACTGCATTAGTATATGACGTATAGCGTTATATACTATTACGCTATAAGGTATAACGATGTAGTGCATCACTATGTGATGTATAACGATATATAGCATCACTATATGACGTATAACGTTATATACTATTACGCTATTAGATATAACGATATATTGCATCACTATATGACGTATAACGTTATATTGCATCACTATATGCCGTATAACGTTATATACTATTACGCTATAAGGTATAACGATATATTGCATCACTATATGACGTATAACGTTATATACTACTACGATATGAAGGAATAACTTTATATTGCATCTCTGTATGACGTATAACATTATATACTATTACGTTATGAAGGAATAACGTTATACTGCATAACTATATGACGTATAACGTTATATACTATTACGCTATAAGGTATAACGATATATTGCATCACTATATGACGTATAACGTTATATACTACTACGATATGAAGGAATAACTTTATATTGCATCTCTGTATGACGTATAACATTATATACTATTACGTTATGAAGGAATAACGTTATACTGCATAACTATATGACGTATAACGTTATATACTATTACGCTATAAGGTATAACGATGTAGTGCATCTCTATGTGATGTATAACGTTATATAGCATCACTATATGACGTATAACGTTATATTGCATCGCTATATGACGTAGAACGTTATATTGCATCACTATATGCCGTATAACTTTATATTGCATCACGATATGACGTATAACGTTATATAATATTACGCTATAAGGTATAACGATATATTGCGTCACTATATGACGTATAACGTTATATTGCATCACTATATGCCGTATAACTTTATATTGCATCACGATATGACGTATAACGCTATATACTATTACGTTATAAAGAATAACGTTGTATTGCATCACTATATGACGTATAACGTTATATACTATTACGCTATAAGGTATAACGATATGATGCATCACTATATGACGTATAACATTATATTGCATCACTATATGACGTAGAACGTTATATTGCATCACTATATGACGTTAAACGTTATATACTATTACGTTATAACGAATAACGTTGTATTGCATCACTATATGACGTATAACGTTATATACTATTACGCTATAAGGTATAACGATATATTGCATCTCTATATGACGTATACATTATATTGCATCACAATATGACGTAGAACGTTATATAGCATCACTATATGACGTATAACGTTATATACTATTACGCTATTAGATATAACGATATATTGCATCACTATATGACGTATAACGTTATATTGCATCACTATATGCCGTATAACGTTATATACTATTACGCTATAAGGTATAACGATATATTGCATCACTATATGACGTATAACGTTATATACTACTACGATATGAAGGAATAACTTTATATTGCATCTCTGTATGACGTATAACATTATATACTATTACGTTATGAAGGAATAACGTTATACTGCATAACTATATGACGTATAACGTTATATACTATTACGCTATAAGGTATAACGATGTAGTGCATCTCTATGTGATGTATAACGTTATATAGCATCACTATATGACGTATAACGTTATATTGCATCGCTATATGACGTAGAACGTTATATTGCATCACTATATGCCGTATAACTTTATATTGCATCACGATATGACGTATAACGTTATATAATATTACGCTATAAGGTATAACGATATATTGCGTCACTATATGACGTATAACGTTATATTGCATCACTATATGCCGTATAACTTTATATTGCATCACGATATGACGTATAACGCTATATACTATTACGTTATAAAGAATAACGTTGTATTGCATCACTATATGACGTATAACGTTATATACTATTACGCTATAAGGTATAACGATATGATGCATCACTATATGACGTATAACATTATATTGCATCACTATATGACGTAGAACGTTATATTGCATCACTATATGACGTTAAACGTTATATACTATTACGTTATAACGAATAACGTTGTATTGCATCACTATATGACGTATAACGTTATATACTATTACGCTATAAGGTATAACGATATATTGCATCTCTATATGACGTATACATTATATTGCATCACAATATGACGTAGAACGTTATATAGCATCACTATATGACGTATAACGTTATGTTGCATCGCTATATGCCGTATAACGTTGTATTGCATCACTATATGACGTATAACGGTATATGCTATTACGTTATAACAAATAACGTTGTATTGCATCACTATATGTCGTATAACGTTATATACTATTACTCTATAAGGAATAACGACATATTGCATCACTGTATGACATATAACGTTATATACAATTACGTTATAACGTATAACGATATATTGCATCACTATATGACGTATGAAGTTATATACTACTACGTTATGATGTATAAGGATGTACTGTATCACTATATGACGTATAACGTTATATTGCATCACTATATGCCGTATAACGATATATTGCATATCTATATGACTTATAATGTTATATACTAATATGTTATAACGCCGAACGTTATATCGCATCACTATAGGTCGCATAGCGTTATATTGCTTCACTATATGACGTATATCGTTATATACTATTACGTTATAACGTATAACGATATATGGCATCACTATAGGAGGTATAACGTTATATTTCATCACTATATGACGTACAACGTTATATACTATTACGCTACAAGGTATAACGCTTTATTGCATCACTATATGACGTATAACGTTATATTGCATCACTATATGACGTATAACGTTATATACTATTACGCTATAAGGTATAACGATATAGTGCATCACTATATGACGTATAACGTTATATACTAATATGTTATAACGCAGAACGTTATATCGCATCACTATATGACGTATAACATTATATTGCATCACTATATTACGTATAACGTTACATACTATTACGCTATAAGGTATAACGATGTACTGCATCACTATGTGACGTATAAAGTTATATAGCATCACTATATGACGTATGAAGTTATATACTACTACGTTATGATGTATAAGGATGTACTGTATCACTATATGACGTATAACGTTATATTGCATCACTATATGCCGTATAACGATATATTGCATATCTATATGACTTATAATGTTATATACTAATATGTTATAACGCCGAACGTTATATCGCATCACTATAGGTCGCATAACGTTATATTGCTTCACTGTATGACGTATATCGTTATATACTATTACGCTATAAGGTATAACGTTATATTGCATCTCTATATGACTTATAATGTTATATACTAATATGTTATAACGCAGAACGTTATATCGCATCACTATAGGACGTATAACGTTGTATTGCATCGCTATATGACGTATAATGTTATTTACTAATATATTATAACGCATAACGTTATATCGCACAACTATAGGACGTATAATGTTATATTCCATTAGTATATGACGTATAACGTTATATACTATTACGCTATAAGGTATAACGATGTAGTGCATCACTATGTGATGTATAACGATATATAGCATCACTATATGACGTATAACGTTATATACTATTACGCTATTAGATATAACGATATATTGCATCACTATATGACGTATAACGTTATATTGCATCACTATATGCCGTATAACGTTATATTGCATCACGATATGACGTATAACGTTATATAATATTACGCTATAAGGTATAACGATATATTGCGTCACTATATGACGTATAACGTTATATACTATTACGCTATAAGGTATAACGATATATTGCTTCACTATATGACGTATAACATTATATTGCATCACTATATTACGTATAACCTTATATACTCTTACGCTATAAGGTATAACGATGTACTGCATCATTATGTGACGTATAACGTTATATAGCATCACTATCTGACATATAACGTTATATTGCATCACTATATGACGTATAACGTTATATACTACTACGATATGAAGGAATAACGTTATACTGCACCACTATATGACGTATAACGTTATATACTATTACGCTATAAGGTATAACGATGTACTGCATCACTATGTGATGTATAACGTTATATAGCATCACTATATGACGTATAACGCTATATACTATTACGCTATAAAGAATAACGTTGTATTGCATCACTATATGACGTATAACGTTATATACTATTACGCTATATGGTATAACGATATGATGCATCACTATATGACGTATAACATTATATTGCATCACTATATGACGTAGAACGTTATATTGCATCACTATATGACGTTAAACGTTATATACTATTACGTTATAACGAATAACGTTGTATTGCATCACTATATGACGTATAACGTTATATACTATTACTCTATAAGGTATAACGATATATTTCATCACTATATGACGTATAACATTATATTGCATCACAATATGACGTAGAACGTTATATAGCATCACTATATGACGTATAACGTTATGTTGCATCGCTATATGCCGTATAACGTTGTATTGCATCACTATATGACGTATAACGGTATATGCTATTACGTTATAACAAATAACGTTGTATTGCATCACTATATGTCGTATAACGTTATATACTATTACTCTATAAGGAATAACGACATATTGCATCACTGTATGACGTATAACGTTATATACAATTACGTTATAACGTATAACGATATATTGCATCACTATATGACGTATGAAGTTATATACTACTACGTTATGATGTATAAGGATGTACTGTATCACTATATGACGTATAACGTTATATTGCATCACTATATGCCGTATAACGATATATTGCATATCTATATGACTTATAATGTTATATACTAATATGTTATAACGCCGAACGTTATATCGCATCACTATAGGTCGCATAGCGTTATATTGCTTCACTATATGACGTATATCGTTATATACTATTACGCTACAAGGTATAAAGCTTTATTGCATCACTATATGACGTATAACGTTATATTGCATCACTATATGACGTATAACGTTATATACTATTACGCTATAAGGTATAACGATATATTGCATCACTATATGACGTATAACGTTATATACTAATATGTTATAACGCAGAACGTTATATCGCATCACCATAGGGCGTATAACGTTATATTGCATCACTATATGACGTATAACATTATATACTATTACGCTATAAGGTATAACGATATATTGCATCACTATATGACGTATGAAGTTATATACTACTACGTTATGAGGTATATGGATGTACTGCATCACTATATGACGTATAACGTTATATTGCATCACTATATGACGTATAACGTTATATAATATTACGCTATATGGTATAACGATATATTGCGTCACTATATGACTTATAACGTTATATACTATTACGCTATAAGGTATAACGATATATTGCATCACTATATGACGTATAACGCTATATTGCTTCACTATATGCCGTATAACGTTATATTGCATCTCTATATGACTTATAATGTTATTTACTAATATGTTATAACGCATAACGCAATACTGCATCACTATATGACGTATAACGTTATATACTATTACGCTATAACGTATAACGTTATATTGCATCACTATATGACGTATGAAGTTATATACTACTACGTTATGAGGTATATGGATGTACTGCATCACTATATGACGTATAACGTTATATTGCATCACTATATGACGTATAACGTTATATAATATTACGCTATAAGGTATAACGGTATATTGCATCACTATATGACTTATAACGTTATATACTATTACGCTATAAGGTATAACGATATATTGCATCACTATATGACGTATAACGTTATATACTATTACGTTATAACGAATAACGTTGTATTGCATCACTATATGACGTATAACGTTATATACTATTACGCTATAAGGTATATCGATATATTGCATCACTATATGACGTATAACATTATATTGCATCACTATATGACGTAGAACGTTATATTGCATCACTATATGACGTATAACGTTATATAATATTACGCTATTTTGTACAACGGTATATTGCATCACTATATGACCTATAACATTGTATTGCAGCACTATATGACGTAGAACGTTATATTGCATCACTACATGGCGTATAACGTTATATACTATTACGTCATAAGGTATAACGATGTACTGCATCACTATATGACGTATAACGTTATATACAACTACGATATGAAGGAATAACGTTCTATTGCATCACTGTATGACGTATAACATTATATACTATTACGTTATGAAGGAATAACGTTATACTGCATCAGTATATGACGTATAGCGTTATATGCTATTACGCTATAAGGTATAACGATGTAGTGCATCACTATGTGATGTATAACGGTATATAGCATCACTATATGACGTATAACGTTATATACTATAACGCTATAAGGTATAACGATATATTGCATCACTATGTGACGTATAACATTATATTGCATCACTATATGACGTATAACGTTATATACTATTACGTTATAACGAATAACGTTTTATTGCATCACTATATGACGTATAACGTTATATACTATTACGCTATAAGGTATAACGATATATTGCATCACAATATGACGTATAACATTATATTACAACACAATATGACGTAGAACGTTATATTGCATCACTATATGACGTATAACGTTATATACTAATACGTTATAACACATAACGTTACATTGCATCACTATATGACCTATAACGTTATGTACTATTACGCTATAAGGTATAACGATATATTGCATCACTATATGACGTATAACGCAATATTACATCACTATATGTCGTATAACGTTATATTGCATCTCTATATGACGTATAATGTTATTTACTAATATGTTATAACGCATAACGTTATATCGCATCACTATATGACGTATAACGTTATATACTAATATGTTATAACGCATAACGTTATATCGCATCACTATATGACGTATAACGTTATATACTAATATGTTATAACGCAGAACGTTATATCGCATCACTATGTGACGTATAACATTATATTGCATCACTATATGACGTATAACGTTATATACTATTACGTTATAACGAATAACGTTTTATTGCATCTCTATATGACGTATAACGTTATATACTATTACGCTATAAGGTATAACGATATATTGCATCACTATATGACGTATAACGTTACATTGCATCACTATATGACGTATAACGTTATATACTATTACGCTATAAGGTATAACGATATATTGCATCACTATATGACGTATAACGTTACATTGCATCACTATATGACGTATAATGTTATATACTATTACGCTATAAGGTATAACGCTTTTTTGCATCACTATATGACGTATAACGTTATATTGCATCACTATATGACGTATAACGTTATATACTATTACGCTATAAGGTATAACGATATATTGCATCACTATATGACGTGTAACAATATATTGCATCACTGTATGACGTAGAACGTTATATTGCATCACTATATGACGTATAATGTTATATACTATTACGCTATAAGGTATAACGCTTTTTTGCAACACTATATGACATATAACGTTATATTGCATCACTATATGACGTATAACGTTATATACTATTACGCTATAAGGTATAACGATATATTGCATCACTATATGACGTATAACGTTATATACTATTACGCTATAAGGTATAACGATATATTGCATCACTATATGACGTGTAACATTATATTGCATCACTATATGACGTAGAACGTTATATTGCATCACTATATGACGTATAATGTTATATACTATTACGCTATAAGGTATAACGCTTTTTTGCATCACTATATAACGTATAACGTTATATTGCATCACTATATGAAGTATAACGTTATATTGCATCACTATATGACGTATAACGTTATATACTATTACGCTATAAGGTATAACGATATATTGCATCACTATATGACGTATAACGCTATATTGCATCACTATATGCCGTATAACGTTATATTGCATCTCTATATGACGTATAATGTTATTTACTAATATGTTATAACGCATAACGTTATATCGCATCACTATATGACGTATAACGTTATATAATATTACGCTATAAGGTATAACGATATATTGCTTCACTATATGACGTATAACGTTATATACTATTACGCTATAAGGTATAACGATATATTGCATCACTATATGACGTGTAACATTATATTGCATCACTATATGACGTAGAACGTTATATTGCATCACTACATGGCGTATAACGTTATATACTATTACGTCATAAGGAATAACGATGTACCGCATCACTATATGACGTATAACGTTATATACAACTACGATATGAAGGAATAACGTTCTATTGCATCACTGTATGACGTATAACATTATATACTATTACGTTATGAAGGAATAACGTTATACTGCATCAGTATATGACGTATAGCGTTATATACTATTACGCTATAAGGTATAACGATGTACTGCATCTCTATGTGATGTATAACGTTATATAGCATCACTATATGACGCATAACGTTATATTGCATCGCTATATGCCGTATAACGTTGTATTGCATCACTATATGACGTATAACGTTATATGCTATTACGTTATAACGAGTAACGTTGTATTGCATCACTATATGTCGTATAACGTTATACACTATTACTCTATAAGGTATAACGATATATTGCATCACTATATGACGTATAACGTTATATACAATTACGTTATAACATATAACGTTATATCGCATGACTATAGGACGTATAATGTTGTATTCCATCACTATATGACGTATAACGTTATATACTATTACGCTATAAGGTATAACGATATATTGCTTCACTATATGACGTATAACATTATATTGCATCACTATATTACGTATAACGTTACATACTATTACGCTATAAGGTATAACGATGTACTGCATCACTATGTGACGTATAAAGTTATATAGCATCACTATATGACGTATAACGTTATATACTATTACGCTATAAGGTATAACGTTATATTGCATCTCTATATGACTTATAATGTTATATACTAATATGTTATAACGCCGAACGTTATATCGCATCACTATAGGTCGCATAACGTTATAATGCTTCACTATATGACGTATATCGTTATATACTATTACGCTATAAGGTATAACGTTATATTGCATCTCTATATGACTTATAATGTTATATACTAATATGTTATAACGCAGAACGTTATATCGCATCACTATAGGACGTATAACGTTGTATTGCATCGCTATATGACGTATAATGTTATTTACTAATATATTATAACGCATAACGTTATATCGCACAACTATAGGACGTATAATGTTATATTCCATTAGTATATGACGTATAACGTTATATACTATTACGTTATAACGCATAACGTTATATTGCATAACTATAAGACGTGTAACGTCATATACTATTACGTTATGAAGGAATAACGTTATATTGCATCACTGTATGACGAATAACATTATATACTATTACGTTATAACGTATAACTATATAATGTATTACCATAGGACGTATAATGTTATATTCTATCACTATATGACGTATAACGTTATATACTATTACGCAATAAGGTATAACGATATATTGCATCACTATATGACGTGTAACATTACATTGCATCACTATATGACGTCGAAAGTTTTATTGCATCACTATATGACGTATAATGTTATATACTATTACGCTATAAGGTATAACGATATGTTGCATCACTATGTGACGTACAACGATATATACTATTACGTCATAACGTATAACGTAATACTGCATCACTATATGACGTATATCGTTATATACTATTACGCTATAACGTAGAACGATATATTGCATCACTATATGACGTATGAAGTTATATACTACTACGTTATGAGGTATATGGATGTACTGCATCACTATATGACGTATAACGTTGTATTGCATCACTATATGACGTATAACGTTATATCGCATCACTATATGACGTATAACGTTATATAATATTACGCTATAAGGTATAACGTTATATTGCGTCACTATATGCCGTATAACGTTATATACTATTACGTCATAAGGTATAACATTATACTGCATCACTATATGACGTATAACGTTATATACTATTACGGAATAAGGTATAACGATGTACTGCATCTCTATGTGATGTATAACGTTATATAGCATCACTATATGACGCATAACGTTATATTGCATCGCTATATGCCGTATAACGTTGTATTGCATCACTATATGACGTATAACGTTATATGCTATTACGTTATAACGAGTAACGTTGTATTGCATCACTATATGTCGTATAACGTTATACACTATTACTCTATAAGGTATAACGATATATTGCATCACTATATGACGTATAACGTTATATACAATTACGTTATAACATATAACGTTATATCGCATGACTATAGGACGTATAATGTTATATTCCATCACTATATGACGTATAACGTTATATACTATTACGCAATAAGGTATAACGATATATTGCATCACTATATGACGTGTAACATTACATTGCATCACTATATGACGTCGAAAGTTATATTGCATCACTATATGACGTATAATGTTATATACTATTACGCTATAAGATATAACGATATGTTGCATCACTATGTGACGTACAACGATATATACTATTACGTCATAACGTATAACGTAATACTGCATCACTATATGCCGTATAACGTTATATACTATTAAGCTATAACGTATAACGATATATTGCATCACTATATGACGTATGAAGTTATATACTACTACGTTATGAGGTATATGGATGTACTGCATCACTATATGACGTATAACGTTATATTGCATCACTATATGACGTATAACGTTATATCGCATCACTATATGACGTATAACGTTATATAATATTACGCTATAAGGTATAACGTTATATTGCGTCACTATATGACGTATAACGTTATATACTATAACGCTATAAGGTATAACGATATATTGCAACACTATGTGACGTATAACATTATATTGCATCACTATATGACGTATAACGTTATATACTATTACGTTATAACGAATAACGTTGTATTGCATCACTATATGACGTATAACGTTATATACTATTACGCTATAAGGTATAACGATATGATGCATCACTATATGACGTATCACATTATATTGCATCACTATATGACGTAGAACGTTATATTGCATCACTATATGACGTTAAACGTTATATACTATTACGTTATAACGAATAACGTTGTATTGCATCACTATATGACGTATAACGTTATATACTATTACGCTATAAGGTATAACGATATATTGCATCACTATATGACGTATAACATTATATTGCATCACAATATGACGTAGAACGTTATATAGCATCACTATATGACGTATAACGTTATGTTGCATCGCTATATGCCGTATAACGTTGTATTGCATCACTATATGACGTATAACGGTATATGCTATTACGTTATAACAAATAACGTTGTATTGCATCACTATATGTCGTATAACGTTATATACTATTACTCTATGTGGAATAACGACATATTGCATCACTGTATGACGTATAACGTTATATACAATTACGTTATAACGTATAACGATATATTGCATCACTATATGACGTATGAAGTTATATACTACTACGTTATGATGTATAAGGATGTACTGTATCACTATATGACGTATAACGTTATATTGCATCACTATATGCCGTATAACGATATATTGCATATCTATATGACTTATAATGTTATATACTAATATGTTATAACGCCGAACGTTATATCGCATCACTATAGGTCGCATAGCGTTATATTGCTTCACTATATGACGTATATCGTTATATATTATTACGTTATAACGTATAACGTTATATTGCATCACTATAGGAGGTATAACGTTATATTTCATCACTATATGACGTACAACGTTATATACTATTACGCTACAAGGTATAACGCTTTATTGCATCACTATATGACGTATAACGTTATATTGCATCACTATATGACGTATAACGTTATATACTATTACGGTATAAGGTATAACGTTATATTGCATCACTATATGACGTATAACGTTATATACTACTACGATATGAAGGAATAACGTTATACTGCACCACTATATGACGTATAACGTTATATACTATTACGCTATAAGGTATAACGATATATTGCTTCACTATATGACGTATAACATTATATTGCATCACTATATTACGTATAACGTTACATACTATTACGCTATAAGGTATAACGATGTACTGCATCACTATGTGACGTATAAAGTTATATAGCATCACTATATGACGTATAACGTTATATACTATTACGCTATAAGGTATAACGTTATATTGCATCTCTATATGACTTATAATGTTATATACTAATATGTTATAACGCCGAACGTTATATCGCATCACTATAGGTCGCATAACGTTATATTGCTTCACTATATGACGTATATCGTTATATACTATTACGCTATAAGGTATAACGTTATATTGCATCTCTATATGACTTATAACGTTATATACTAATATGTTATAACGCAGAACGTTATATCGCATCACTATAGGACGTATAACGTTGTATTGCATCGCTATATGACGTATAATGTTATTTACTAATATATTATAACGCATAACGTTATATCGCACAACTATAGGACTATAGGACTATAATGTTATATTCCATTAGTATATGACGTATAACGTTATATACTATTACGTTATAACGCATAACGTTATATTGCATAACTATAAGACGTATAACGTCATATACTATTACGTTATGAAGGAATAACGTTATATTGCATCACTGTATGACGAATAACATTATATACTATTACGTTATAACGTATAACTATATAATGTATTACCATAGGACGTATAATGTTATATTCTATCACTATATGACGTATAACGTTATATACTATTACGCAATAAGGTATAACGATATATTGCATCACTATATGACGTGTAACATTACATTGCATCACTATATGACGTCGAAAGTTATATTGCATCACTATATGACGTATAATGTTATATACTATTACGCTATAAGGTATAACGATATGTTGCATCACTATGTGACGTACAACGATATATACTATTACGTCATAACGTATAACGTAATACTGCATCACTATATGACGTATATCGTTATATACTATTACGCTATAACGTATAACGATATATTGCATCACTATATGACGTATGAAGTTATATACTACTACGTTATGAGGTATATGGATGTACTGCATCACTATATGACGTATAACGTTATATTGCATCACTATATGACGTATAACGTTATATCGCATCACTATATGACGTATAACGTTATATAATATTACGCTATAAGGTATAACGTTATATTGCGTCACTATATGACGTATAACGTTATATACTATTACGCTATAAGGTATAACGTTATATCGCATCACTCTATGACGTATAACATTATATTGCATCACTATATGACGTATAACGATATATACTATTACGTTATAACGCATAACGTTATATTGCATAACTATAAGACGTATAACGTCATATACTATTACGTTATGAAGGAATAACGTTATATTGCATCACTGTATGACGAATAACATTATATACTATTACGTTATAACGTATAACTATATAATGTATTACCATAGGACGTATAAAGTTATATTGCATCACTATATGCCGTATAACGTTAAATACTATTACGCTATAAGTTATAACGCTTTATTGCATCACTATATGACGTATAACGTTATATTGCATCACTATATGACGTATATCGTTATATACTATTACGATATAAGGTATAACGATATATTGCATCACTATAAGACGTATCAAGTTATATACTACTACGTTATGAGGCATAAGGATATACTGCATCACTATATGACGTATAATGTTATTTACTAATATATTATAACGCATAACGTTATATCGCATCACTATATGACGTATAACGTTATATAATACTACGCTATAAGGTATAACGGTATATTGCGTCACTATATGACGTATAACGTTATATACTATTACGCTATAAGGTATAACGTTATATTGCATCACTCTATGACGTATAACATTATATTGCATCACTATATGACGTATAACGATATATACTATTACGTCATAAGGTATAACATTATACTGCATCACTATATGACGTATAACGTTATATACTATTACGGAATAAGGTATAACGATGTACTGCATCTCTATGTGATGTATAACGTTATATAGCATCACTATATGACGCATAACGTTATATTGCATCGCTATATGCCGTATAACGTTGTATTGCATCACTATATGACGTATAACGTTATATGCTATTACGTTATAACGAGTAACGTTGTATTGCATCACTATATGTCGTATAACGTTATACACTATTACTCTATAAGGTATAACGATATATTGCATCACTATATGACGTATAACGTTATATACAATTACGTTATAACATATAACGTTATATCGCATGACTATAGGACGTATAATGTTATATTCCATCACTATATGACGTATAACGTTATATACTATTACGCAATAAGGTATAACGATATATTGCATCACTATATGACGTGTAACATTACATTGCATCACTATATGACGTCGAAAGTTATATTGCATCACTATATGACGTATAATGTTATATACTATTACGCTATAAGATATAACGATATGTTGCATCACTATGTGACGTACAACGATATATACTATTACGTCATCACGTATAACGTAATACTGCATCACTATATGCCGTATAACGTTATATACTATTAAGCTATAACGTATAAGATATATTGCATCACTATATGACGTAGAACGTTATATTGCATCACTATATGACGTTAAACGTTATATACTATTACGTTATAAACGAATAACGTTGTATTGCATCACTATATGACGTATAACGTTATATACTATTACGCTATAAGGTATAACGATATATTGCATCACTATATGACGTATAACATTATATTGCATCACAATATGACGTAGAACGTTATATAGCATCACTATATGACGTATAACGTTATGTTGCATCGCTATATGCCGTATAACGTTGTATTGCATCACTATATGACGTATAACGGTATATGCTATTACGTTATAACAAATAACGTTGTATTGCATCACTATATGTCGTATAACGTTATATACTATTACTCTATAAGGAATAACGACATATTGCATCACTGTATGACGTATAACGTTATATACAATTACGTTATAACGTATAACGATATATTGCTTCACTATATGACGTATGAAGTTATATACTACTACGTTATGATGTATAAGGATGTACTGTATCACTATATGACGTATAACGTTATATTGCATCACTATATGCCGTATAACGATATATTGCATATCTATATGACTTATAATGTTATATACTAATATGTTATAACGCCGAACGTTATATCGCATCACTATAGGTCGCATAGCGTTATATTGCTTCACTATATGACGTATATCGTTATATACTATTACGTTATAACGTATAACGTTATATTGCATCACTATATGACGTATAACGTTATATACTATTACGGTATAAGGTATAACGTTATATTGCATCACTATATGACGTATAACGTTATATACTACTACGATATGAAGGAATAACGTTATACTGCACCACTATATGACGTATAACGTTATATACTATTACGCTATAAGGTATAACGATATATTGCTTCACTATATGACGTATAACATTATATTGCATCACTATATTACGTATAACGTTACATACTCTTACGCTATAAGGTATAACGATGTACTGCATCACTATGTGACGTATAAAGTTATATAGCATCACTATATGACGTATAACGTTATATACTATTACGCTATAAGGTATAACGTTATATTGCATCTCTATATGACTTATAATGTTATATACTAATATGTTATAACGCCGAACGTTATATCGCATCACTATAGGTCGCATAACGTTATATTGCTTCACTATATGACGTATATCGTTATATACTATTACGCTATAAGGTATAACGTTATATTGCATCTCTATATGACTTATAATGTTATATACTAATATGTTATAACGCAGAACGTTATATCGCATCACTATAGGACGTATAACGTTGTATTGCATCGCTATATGACGTATAATGTTATTTACTAATATATTATAACGCATAACGTTATATCGCACAACTATAGGACGTATAATGTTATATTCCATTAGTATATGACGTATAACGTTATATACTATTACGTTATAACGCATAACGTTATATTGCATAACTATAAGACGTATAACGTCATATACTATTACGTTATGAAGGAATAACGTTATATTGCATCACTGTATGACGAATAACATTATATACTATTACGTTATAACGTATAACTATATAATGTATTACCATAGGACGTATAATGTTATATTCCATCACTATATGACGTATAACGTTATATACTATTACGCAATAAGGTATAACGATATATTGCATCACTATATGACGTGTAACATTACATTGCATCACTATATGACGTCGAAAGTTATATTGCATCACTATATGACGTATAATGTTATATACTATTACGCTATAAGGTATAACGATATATTGCATCACTATATGACGTGTAACATTACATTGCATCACTATATGACGTCGAAAGTTATATTGCATCACTATATGACGTATAATGTTATATACTATTACGCTATAAGGTATAACGATATGTTGCATCACTATGTGACGTACAACGATATATACTATTACGTCATAACGTATAACGTAATACTGCATCACTATATGACGTATATCGTTATATACTATTACGCTATAACGTATAACGATATATTGCATCACTATATGACGTATGAAGTTATATACTACTACGTTATGAGGTATATGGATGTACTGCATCACTATATGACGTATAACGTTATATTGCATCACTATATGACGTATAACGTTATATCGCATCACTATATGACGTATAACGTTATATAATATTACGCTATAAGGTATAACGTTATATTGCGTCACTATATGACGTATAACGTTATATACTATTATGCTATAAGGTATAACGTTATATCGCATCACTCTATGACGTATAACATTATATTGCATCACTATATGACGTATAACGATATATACTATTACGTTATAACGCATAACGTTATATTGCATAACTATAAGACGTATAACGTCATATACTATTACGTTATGAAGGAATAACGTTATATTGCATCACTGTATGACGAATAACATTATATACTATTACGTTATAACGTATAACTATATAATGTATTACCATAGGACGTATAAAGTTATATTGCATCACTATATGCCGTATAACGTTAAATACTATTACGCTATAAGTTATAACGCTTTATTGCATCACTATATGACGTATAACGTTATATTGCATCACTATATGACGTATATCGTTATATACTATTACGATATAAGGTATAACGATATATTGCATCACTATAAGACGTATCAAGTTATATACTACTACGTTATGAGGCATAAGGATATACTGCATCACTATATGACGTATAATGTTATTTACTAATATATTATAACGCATAACGTTATATCGCATCACTATATGACGTATAACGTTATATAATACTACGCTATAAGGTATAACGGTATATTGCGTCACTATATGACGTATAACGTTATATACTATTACGCTATAAGGTATAACGTTATATTGCATCACTCTATGACGTATAACATTATATTGCATCACTATATGACGTATAACGATATATACTATTACGTCATAAGGTATAACATTATACTGCATCACTATATGACGTATAACGTTATATACTATTACGGAATAAGGTATAACGATGTACTGCATCTCTATGTGATGTATAACGTTATATAGCATCACTATATGACGCATAACGTTATATTGCATCGCTATATGCCGTATAACGTTGTATTGCATCACTATATGACGTATAACGTTATATGCTATTACGTTATAACGAGTAACGTTGTATTGCATCACTATATGTCGTATAACGTTATACACTATTACTCTATAAGGTATAACGATATATTGCATCACTATATGACGTATAACGTTATATACAATTACGTTATAACATATAACGTTATATCGCATGACTATAGGACGTATAATGTTATATTCCATCACTATATGACGTATAACGTTATATACTATTACGCAATAAGGTATAACGATATATTGCATCACTATATGACGTGTAACATTACATTGCATCACTATATGACGTCGAAAGTTATATTGCATCACTATATGACGTATAATGTTATATACTATTACGCTATAAGATATAACGATATGTTGCATCACTATGTGACGTACAACGATATATACTATTACGTCATCACGTATAACGTAATACTGCATCACTATATGCCGTATAACGTTATATACTATTAAGCTATAACGTATAACGATATATTGCATCACTATATGACGTATGAAGTTATATACTACTACGTTATGAGGTATATGGATGTACTGCATCACTATATGACGTATAACGTTATATTGCATCACTATATGACGTATAACGTTATATCGCATCACTATATGACGTATAACGTTATATAATATTACGCTATAAGGTATAACGTTATATTGCGTCACTATATGACGTATAACGTTATATACTATAACGCTATAAGGTATAACGATATATTGCAACACTATGTGACGTATAACATTATATTGCATCACTATATGACGTATAACGTTATATACTATTACGTTATAACGAATAACGTTGTATTGCATCACTATATGACGTATAACGTTATATACTATTACGCTATAAGGTATAACGATATGATGCATCACTATATGACGTATCACATTATATTGCATCACTATATGACGTAGAACGTTATATTGCATCACTATATGACGTTAAACGTTATATACTATTACGTTATAACGAATAACGTTGTATTGCATCACTATATGACGTATAACGTTATATACTATTACGCTATAAGGTATAACGATATATTGCATCACTATATGACGTATAACATTATATTGCATCACAATATGACGTAGAACGTTATATAGCATCACTATATGACGTATAACGTTATGTTGCATCGCTATATGCCGTATAACGTTGTATTGCATCACTATATGACGTATAACGGTATATGCTATTACGTTATAACAAATAACGTTGTATTGCATCACTATATGTCGTATAACGTTATATACTATTACTCTATAAGGAATAACGACATATTGCATCACTGTATGACGTATAACGTTATATACAATTACGTTATAACGTATAACGATATATTGCATCACTATATGACGTATGAAGTTATATACTACTACGTTATGATGTATAAGGATGTACTGTATCACTATATGACGTATAACGTTATATTGCATCACTATATGCCGTATAACGATATATTGCATATCTATATGACTTATAATGTTATATACTAATATGTTATAACGCCGAACGTTATATCGCATCACTATAGGTCGCATAGCGTTATATTGCTTCACTATATGACGTATATCGTTATATACTATTACGTTATAACGTATAACGTTATATTGCATCACTATATGACGTATAACGTTATATACTATTACGGTATAAGGTATAACGTTATATTGCATCACTATATGACGTATAACGTTATATACTACTACGATATGAAGGAATAACGTTATACTGCACCACTATATGACGTATAACGTTATATACTATTACGCTATAAGGTATAACGATATATTGCTTCACTATATGACGTATAACATTATATTGCATCACTATATTACGTATAACGTTACATACTATTACGCTATAAGGTATAACGATGTACTGCATCACTATGTGACGTATAAAGTTATATAGCATCACTATATGACGTATAACGTTATATACTATTACGCTATAAGGTATAACGTTATATTGCATCTCTATATGACTTATAATGTTATATACTAATATGTTATAACGCCGAACGTTATATCGCATCACTATAGGTCGCATAACGTTATATTGCTTCACTATATGACGTATATCGTTATATACTATTACGCTATAAGGTATAACGTTATATTGCATCTCTATATGACTTATAATGTTATATACTAATATGTTATAACGCAGAACGTTATATCGCATCACTATAGGACGTATAACGTTGTATTGCATCGCTATATGACGTATAATGTTATTTACTAATATATTATAACGCATAACGTTATATCGCACAACTATAGGACGTATAATGTTATATTCCATTAGTATATGACGTATAACGTTATATACTATTACGTTATAACGCATAACGTTATATTGCATAACTATAAGACGTATAACGTCATATACTATTACGTTATGAAGGAATAACGTTATATTGCATCACTGTATGACGAATAACATTATATACTATTACGTTATAACGTATAACTATATAATGTATTACCATAGGACGTATAATGTTATATTCCATCACTATATGACGTATAACGTTATATACTATTACGCAATAAGGTATAACGATATATTGCATCACTATATGACGTGTAACATTACATTGCATCACTATATGACGTCGAAAGTTATATTGCATCACTATATGACGTATAATGTTATATACTATTACGCTATAAGGTATAACGATATGTTGCATCACTATGTGACGTACAACGATATATACTATTACGTCATAACGTATAACGTAATACTGCATCACTATATGACGTATAACGTTATATACTATTAAGCTATAACGTATAACGATATATTGCATCACTATATGACGTATGAAGTTATATACTACTACGTTATGAGGTATATGGATGTACTGCATCACTATATGACGTATAACGTTATATTGCATCACTATATGACGTATAACGTTATATCCCATCACTATATGACGTATAACGTTATATAATATTACGCTATAAGGTATAACGTTATATTGCGTCACTATATGACGTATAACGTTATATACTATAACGCTATAAGGTATAACGATATATTGCAACACTATGTGACGTATAACATTATATTGCATCACTATATGACGTATAACGTTATATACTATTACGTTATAACGAATAACGTTGTATTGCATCACTATATGACGTATAACGTTATATACTATTACGCTATAAGGTATAACGATATATTGCATCACTATATGACGTATAACATTGTATTGCATCACTATATGACGTAGAACGTTATATTGCATCACTATATGACGTATAACTTTATATACTATTACGCTATAAGGTATAACGATATGTTGCATCACTATGTGACGTACAACGATATATACTATTACGTCATAACGTATAACGTAATACTGCATCACTATATGACGTATATCGTTATATACTATTACGCTATAACGTATAACGATATATTGCATCACTATATGACGTATGAAGTTATATACTACTACGTTATGAGGTATATGGATGTACTGCATCACTATATGACGTATAACGTTATGTTGCATCACTATATGACGTATAACGTTATATCGCATCACTATATGACGTATAACGTTATATAATATTACGCTATAAGGTATAACGTTATATTGCGTCACTATATGACGTATAACGTTATATACTATTACGCTATAAGGTATAACGTTATATCGCATCACTCTATGACGTATAACATTATATTGCATCACTATATGACGTATAACGATATATACTATTACGTTATAACGCATAACGTTATATTGCATAACTATAAGACGTATAACGTCATATACTATTACGTTATGAAGGAATAACGTTATATTGCGTCACTGTATGACGAATAACATTATATACTATTACGTTATAACGTATAACTATATAATGTATTACCATAGGACGTATAACGTTATATTGCATCACTATATGCCGTATAACGTTAAATACTATTACGCTATAAGTTATAACGCTTTATTGCATCACTATATGACGTATAACGTTATATTGCATCACTATATGACGTATAACGTTATATACTATTACGATATAAGGTATAACGATATATTGCATCACTATAAGACGTATCAAGTTATATACTACTACGTTATGAGGCATAAGGATATACTGCATCACTATATGACGTATAATGTTATTTACTAATATATTATAACGCATAACGTTATATCGCATCACTATATGACGTATAACGTTATATACTATTACGGAATAAGGTATAACGATGTACTGCATCTCTATGTGATGTATAACGTTATATAGCATCACTATATGACGCATAACGTTATATTGCATCGCTATATGCCGTATAACGTTGTATTGCATCACTATATGACGTATAACGTTATATGCTATTACGTTATAACGAGTAACGTTGTATTGCATCACTATATGTCGTATAACGTTATACACTATTACTCTATAAGGTATAACGATATATTGCATCACTATATGACGTATAACGTTATATACAATTACGTTATAACATATAACGTTATATCGCATGACTATAGGACGTATAATGTTATATTCCATCACTATATGACGTATAACGTTATATACTATTACGCTATAACGTATAACGATATATTGCATCACTATATGACGTATGAAGTTATATACTACTACGTTATGATGTATAAGGATGTACTGTATCACTATATGACGTATAACGTTATATTGCATCACTATATGCCGTATAACGATATATTGCATATCTATATGACTTATAATGTTATATACTAATATGTTATAACGCCGAACGTTATATCGCATCACTATAGGTCGCATAGCGTTATATTGCTTCACTATATGACGTATATCGTTATATACTATTACGTTATAACGTATAACGTTATATTGCATCACTATAGGAGGTATAACGTTATATTTCATCACTATATGACGTACAACGTTATATACTATTACGCTACAAGGTATAACGCTTTATTGCATCACTATATGACGTATAACGTTATATTGCATCACTATATGACGTATAACGTTATATACTATTACGGTATAAGGTATAACGTTATATTGCATCACTATATGACGTATAACGTTATATACTACTACGATATGAAGGAATAACGTTATACTGCACCACTATATGACGTATAACGTTATATACTATTACGCTATAAGGTATAACGATATATTGCTTCACTATATGACGTATAACATTATATTGCATCACTATATTTACGTATAACGTTACATACTATTACGCTATAAGGTATAACGATGTACTGCATCACTATGTGACGTATAAAGTTATATAGCATCACTATATGACGTATAACGTTATATACTATTACGCTATAAGGTATAACGTTATATTGCATCTCTATATGACTTATAACGTTATATACTAATATGTTATAACGCAGAACGTTATATCGCATCACTATAGGACGTATAACGTTGTATTGCATCGCTATATGACGTATAATGTTATTTACTAATATATTATAACGCATAACGTTATATCGCACAACTATAGGACTATAGGACTATAATGTTATATTCCATTAGTATATGACGTATAACGTTATATACTATTACGTTATAACGCATAACGTTATATTGCATAACTATAAGACGTATAACGTCATATACTATTACGTTATGAAGGAATAACGTTATATTGCATCACTGTATGACGAATAACATTATATACTATTACGTTATAACGTATAACTATATAATGTATTACCATAGGACGTATAATGTTATATTCTATCACTATATGACGTATAACGTTATATACTATTACGCAATAAGGTATAACGATATATTGCATCACTATATGACGTGTAACATTACATTGCATCACTATATGACGTCGAAAGTTATATTGCATCACTATATGACGTATAATGTTATATACTATTACGCTATAAGGTATAACGATATGTTGCATCACTATGTGACGTACAACGATATATACTATTACGTCATAACGTATAACGTAATACTGCATCACTATATGACGTATATCGTTATATACTATTACGCTATAACGTATAACGATATATTGCATCACTATATGACGTATGAAGTTATATACTACTACGTTATGAGGTATATGGATGTACTGCATCACTATATGACGTATAACGTTATATTGCATCACTATATGACGTATAACGTTATATCGCATCACTATATGACGTATAACGTTATATAATATTACGCTATAAGGTATAACGTTATATTGCGTCACTATTGACGTATAACGTTATATACTATTACGCTATAAGGTATAACGTTATATCGCATCACTCTATGACGTATAACATTATATTGCATCAACTATATGACGTATAACGATATATACTATTACGTTATAACGCATAACGTTATATTGCATAACTATAAGACGTATAACGTCATATACTATTACGTTATGAAGGAATAACGTTATATTGCATCACTGTATGACGAATAACATTATATACTATTACGTTATAACGTATAACTATATAATGTATTACCATAGGACGTATAACGTTATATTGCATCACTATATGCCGTATAACGTTAAATACTATTACGCTATAAGTTATAACGCTTTATTGCATCACTATATGACGTATAACGTTATATTGCATCACTATATGACGTATAACGTTATATACTATTACGATATAAGGTATAACGATATATTGCATCACTATAAGACGTATCAAGTTATATACTACTACGTTATGAGGCATAAGGATATACTGCATCACTATATGACGTATAATGTTATTTACTAATATATTATAACGCATAACGTTATATCGCATCACTATATGACGTATAACGTTATATAATACTACGCTATAAGGTATAACGGTATATTGCGTCACTATATGACGTATAACGTTATATACTATTACGCTATAAGGTATAACGTTATATCGCATCACTCTATGACGTATAACATTATATTGCATCACTATATGACGTATGAAGTTATATACTACTACGTTATGAGGTATATGGATGTACTGCATCACTATATGACGTATAACGTTATATTGCATCACTATATGACGTATAACGTTATATCGCATCACTATATGACGTATAACGTTATATAATATTACGCTATAAGGTATAACGTTATATTGCGTCACTATATGACGTATAACGTTATATACTATTACGCTATAAGGTATAACGTTATATCGCATCACTCTATGACGTATAACATTATATTGCATCACTATATGACGTATAACGATATATACTATTACGTTATAACGCATAACGTTATATTGCATAACTATAAGACGTATAACGTCATATACTATTACGTTATGAAGGAATAACGTTATATTGCATCACTGTATGACGAATAACATTATATACTATTACGTTATAACGTATAACTATATAATGTATTACCATAGGACGTATAACGTTATATTGCATCACTATATGCCGTATAACGTTAAATACTATTACGCTATAAGTTATAACGCTTTATTGCATCACTATATGACGTATAACGTTATATTGCATCACTATATGACGTATATCGTTATATACTATTACGATATAAGGTATAACGATATATTGCATCACTATAAGACGTATCAAGTTATATACTACTACGTTATGAGGCATAAGGGATATACTGCATCACTATATGACGTATAATGTTATTTACTAATATATTATAACGCATAACGTTATATCGCATCACTATATGACGTATAACGTTATATAATACTACGCTATAAGGTATAACGGTATATTGCGTCACTATATGACGTATAACGTTATATACTATTACGCTATAAGGTATAACGTTATATTGCATCACTCTATGACGTATAACATTATATTGCATCACTATATGACGTATAACGATATATACTATTACGTCATAAGGTATAACATTATACTGCATCACTATATGACGTATAACGTTATATACTATTACGGAATAAGGTATAACGATGTACTGCATCTCTATGTGATGTATAACGTTATATAGCATCACTATATGACGCATAACGTTATATTGCATCGCTATATGCCGTATAACGTTGTATTGCATCACTATATGACGTATAACGTTATATGCTATTACGTTATAACGAGTAACGTTGTATTGCATCACTATATGTCGTATAACGTTATACACTATTACTCTATAAGGTATAACGATATATTGCATCACTATATGACGTATAACGTTATATACAATTACGTTATAACATATAACGTTATATCGCATGACTATAGGACGTATAATGTTATATTCCATCACTATATGACGTATAACGTTATATACTATTACGCAATAAGGTATAACGATATATTGCATCACTATATGACGTGTAACATTACATTGCATCACTATATGACGTCGAAAGTTTATATTGCATCACTATATGACGTATAATGTATATACTATTACGCTATAAGATATAACGATATGTTGCATCACTATGTGACGTACAACGATATATACTATTACGTCATAACGTATAACGTAATACTGCATCACTATATGCCGTATAACGTTATATACTATTAAGCTATAACGTATAACGATATATTGCATCACTATATGACGTATGAAGTTATATACTACTACGTTATGAGGTATATGGATGTACTGCATCACTATATGACGTATAACGTTATATTGCATCACTATATGACGTATAACGTTAAATCGCATCACTATATGACGTATAACGTTATATAATATTACGCTATAAGGTATAACGTTATATTGCGTCACTATATGACGTATAACGTTATATACTATAACGCTATAAGGTATAACGATATATTGCAACACTATGTGACGTATAACCATTATATTGCATCACTATATGACGTATAACGTTATATACTATTACGTAATAACGAATAACGTTGTATTGCATCACTATATGACGTATAACGTTATATACTATTACGCTATAAGGTATACGATATGATGCATCACTATATGACGTATCACATTATATTGCATCACTATATGACGTAGAACGTTATATTGCATCACTATATGACGTTAAACGTTATATACTATTACGTTATAACGAATAACGTTGTATTGCATCACTATATGACGTATAACGTTATATACTATTACGCTATAAGGTATAACGATATATTGCATCACTATATGCCGTATGAAGTTATATACTACTACGTTATGAGGTATAAGGATGTACTGCATCACTATATGACGTATAACGTTATATTGCATCACTATATGCCGTATAACGCTATATTGCATCTCTATATGTCGTATAATGTTATTTACTAATATTTTATAACGCATAACGTTATATCGCATCGCTATATGACATATAACGTTATATACTATTACGCTATAAGGTATAACGATGTACTGCATCTCTATGTGATGTATAACGTTATATAGCATCACTATATGACGTATAACGTTATATTGCATCGCTATATGCCGTATAACGTTGTATTGCATCACTATATGACGTATAACGTTATATGCTATTACGTTATAACGAATAACATTGTATTGCATCACTATATTTCGTATAACGTTATATACTATTACTCTATAAGGTATAACGATATATTGCATCACTGTATGACGTATAACGTTATATACAATTACGTTATAACGTATAGACGATATATTGCATCACTATATGACGTACGAAGTTATATACTACTACGTTATGATGTATACGGATGTACTGTATCACTATATGACGTATAACGTTATATTGCATCACTATATGCCGTATAACGTTATATTGCATCTCTATATGACTTATAATGTTATATACTAATATGTTATAACGCCGAACGTTATATCGCATCACTATAGGTCGCATAACGTTATATTGCTTCACTACATGACGTATATCGTTATATGCTATTACATTATAACGTATAACGTTATATGGCATCACTATAGGAGGTATAACGTTATATTTCATCACTATATGACGTACAACGTTATATAATATTACGCTATAACGTATAACGATATATTGCATCACTATATGACGTATGAAGTTTTATACTACTATGTTATGAGGTACAAGGATGTACTGTATCACTATATGACGTATAACGTTATATACTATTACGCTATAAGGTATAACGATATATTGCATCACTATATGACGTATAATGTTATATACTATTACGCTATAAGGTATAACGCTTTTTTGCATCACTATATGACGTATAACGTTATATTTCATCACTATATGACGTACAAACGTTATATACTATTACGCTATAAGGTAAACGATATATGGCTTCACTATATGACGTATAACGTTATATACTATTACGCTATAAGGTATAACGCTTTTTTGCATCACTATATGACGTATAACTTATATTGCATCACTATATGACGTATAACGTTATATACTATTACGCTATAAGGTATAACGATATATTGCATCACTATATGACGTGTAACATTATATTGCATCACTATATGACGTAGAACGTTATATTGCATCACTATATGACGTATAATGTTATATACTATTACGCTATAAGGTATAACGCTTTTTTGCAACACTATATGACATATAACGTTATATTGCATCACTATATGACGTATAACGTTATATTACTATTACGCTATAAGGTATAACGATATATTGCATCACTATATGGCGTATAACGTTATATACTATTACGCTATAAGGTATAACGATATGTTGCATCACTATGTGACGTACAACGATATATACTATTACGTCATAACGTATAACGTAATGCTGCATCACTATATGACGTATAACGTTATATACTATTACGCTATAAGGTATAACGATATATTGCATCACTATATGACGTATGAAGTTATATACTACTACGTTATGAGGTATATGGTTGTACTGCATCACTATATGACGTATAACGTTATATTGCATCACTATATGCCGTATAAGGTTATATTTGCATCACTATATGACGTATAACGTTATATAATATTACGCTATGAGGTATAACGATATATTGCGTCACTATATTACGTATAACGTTATATACTATTACGCTATAAGGTATAACGATATATTGCATCACTATATGACGTATAACGCTATATTGCTTCACTATATGCCGTATAACGTTATATTGCATCTCTATATGACTTATAATGTTATTTACTAATATGTTATAACGCATAACGTAATACTGCATCACTATATGACGTATAACGTTATATACTATTACGCTATAACGTATAACGTTATATTGCATCACTATATGACGTATGAAGTTATATACTACTACGTTATGAGGTATATGGATGTACTGCATCACTATATGACGTATAACGTTATATTGCATCACTATATGACGTATAACGTTATATTGCTTCACTATATGACGTATAACGTTATATAGTATTACGCTATAAGGTATAACGGTATATTGCGTCACTATATGGCTTATAACGTTATATACTATTACGCTATAAGGTATAACGATATATTGCATCACTATATGACGTATAACGTTATATACTATTACGTTATATAATAACGTTGTATTGCATCACTATATGACGTATAACGTTATATACTATTACGCTATAAGGTATATCGATATATTGCATCACTATATGACGTATAACATTATATTGCATCACTATATGACGTAGAACGTTATATTGCATCACTATATGATGTATAACTTTATATACTATTACGCTATAAGCTATAACGATATATTGCATCACTATATGACGTATAACATTATATTGCATCACCATATGACGTTAAACGTTATATACTATTACGTTATAACGAATAACGTTGTATTGCATCACTATATGACGTATAACGTTATATACTATTACGCTATATGGTATAACGATATATTGCATCACTATATGACGTATAACATTATATTGCATCACAATATGACGTAGAACGTTATATAGCATCACTATATGACGTAAAACGTTATATTGCATCGCTATATGCCGTATAACGTTGTATTGCATCACTATATGACGTATAACGGTATATGCTATTACGTTATAACAAATAACGTTGTATTGCATCACTATATGTCGTATAACGTTATATACTATTACTCTATAAGGAATAACGACATATTGCATCACCGTATGACGTATAACGTTATATACAATTACGTTTGTAGCGTATAACGATATATTGCATCACTATATGACGTATGAAGTTATATACTACTACGTTATGATGTATAAGGATGTACTGTATCACTATATGACGTATAACGTTATATTGCATCACTATATGACGTATAACGTTATATACTATTACGTTATAACGCAGAACGTTATATCGCATCACTATAGGACGTATAACGTTGTATTGCATCACTATATGACGTATAATGTTATTTACTAATATATTATAACGCATAACGTTATATCGCACAGCTATAGGACGTATAATGTTATATTCCATTAGTATATCACGTATAACGTTATATACTATTACGTTATAACGCATAACGTTATATTGCATAACTATAAGACGTATAACGTTATATACTATTACGTTATGAAGGAATAACGTTATATTGCATCACTGTATGACGAATAACATTATATACTATTACGTTATAACGTATAACTATATAATGTATTACCATAGGACGTATAACGTTATATTGCATCACTATATGCCGTATAACGTTATATACTATTACGCTATAAGGTATAACGATATATTGCATCACTATAAGACGTATGAAGTTATATACTACTACGTTATGAGGTATAAGGATATACTGCATCACTATATGACGTATAATGTTATTTACTAATATATTATAACGCATAACGTTATATCGCATCACTATATGACGTATAACGTTATATAATACTACGCTATAAGGTATAACGGTATATTGCGTCACTATATGACGTATAACGTTATATACTATTACGCTATAAGGTATAACGTTATATCGCATCACTATAGGACGTATAACGTTATACTGCATCACTATATGACGTATAACGTTTTACACTATTACGATATAAGGTATAACGAAATGTTGCATCACCAATTGACGTACAACGATATATACTATTACGTCATAACGTATAACGTAATACTGCATCACTATATGACGTATAACGTTATATACTATTACGCTATAACGTATAACGATATATTGCATCACTATATGACGTATGAAGTTATATACTACTACGTTATGAGGTATAAGGATGTACTGCATCACTATATGTCGTATAACTTTATATTGCTTCACTATATGCCGTATAACGTTATACTGCGTCTCTATATGACGTATAATGTTATTTACTAATATATTATAACGCATAACGTTATATTGCATCACTATATGACGTATAACGTTATATACTATTACGTTATAACGCAGAACGTTATATCGCATCACTATAGGACGCATAACGTTATATTGCATCACTATATGACGTATAACGTTATATACTATTACGTTATAACGCAGAACGTTATATCGCATGACTATAGGACGTATAACGTTATATTGCATCACTATTTGCCGTATAACGTTATATACTATTACGCTATAAGGTATAACGATATATTGCATCACTATATGACGTATAACGTTACATTGCATAACTATATGACGTATAACGTTATATACTACTACGTTATGCTGGAATAACGTTAAACTGCATCACTGTATGACGTATGAAGTTATATACTACTACGTTATGAGGTATAAGGGTGTACTGCATCACTATATGACGTATAACGTTATATTGCATCACTATATGCCGTATAACGTTATATACCAATACGTTATAACGCATAACGTTACATTGCATCACTATATGTCGTAGAATGTTATTTACTAATATGTTATAACGCATTACGTTATATCGCGTCACTATATGACGTATAGCGTTATATAGTATTACGCTATAAGGTATAACGATATATTGCGTCACTATATGACGCATAACGTTATATCCTATTACGCTATAAGGTATAACGGTATATTGCATCACTAACTGACGTGTAACGTTATATTGCATCACTATATGCCGTATAACGTTATATACTAATACGTTATAACGCATAACGTTTCATTGCATCACTATATGACGTATAACGTTATATACTAATACGTTATAACGCATAACGTTATATGGCATCACTATTGGACGTATAACGTTATATTGCATCACTATATGACGTACAACGTTATATACTAGTACGCTATAATGTATGACGGTATATTGCATCACAATATGACGTATAACGTTTTACACTATTACGCTATAAGGTATAACGATATGTTGCATCACTATGTGACGTACAACAATATATACTATTACGTCATAACGTATAACGTAATACTGCATCACTATATGACGTATAACGTTATATACTATTACGCTATAACGTATAACGATATATTGCATCACTATATGACGTATAATGTTATTTACTAATATGTTATAACGCATAACGTTATATCGCATCACTATGTGACGTATAGCGTTATATAGTATTACGCTATAAGGTATAACGATATATTGCGTCACTATATGACGCATAACGTTATATCCTATTACGCTATAAGGTATAACGGTGTATTGCATCACTATATGACGTATAACGTTATAAACTATTACGCTATAAGGTATAACGACATATTGCATCACTATATGACATATAACGTTATATTCTAATTTGTTATAACGCAGAACGTTATATCGCATCACTATAGAACGTATAACGTTATATTGCATCACTATATGACGTATAACGTTACATAATATTACGCTATATGGTATAACGATATATTGCGTCACTATATGACGTATAACGTTATATACTATTACGTTATAAAGAATAACGTTGTATTGCATCACTATATGACGTATAACGTTATATACTATTACGCTATAAGGTATAACGATATATTGCATCACTATATGACGTAGAACGTTATATTGCATCACTATATACGTATAACGTTATAAACTATTACGCTATAAGGTATAACGACATATTGCATCACTATATGACATATAACGTTATTTTCTAATTTGTTATAACGCAGAACGTTATATCGCATCACTATAGAACGTATAACGTTATATTGCATCACTATATGACGTATAACGTTATATACTGTTACGTTAGAACGCAGAACGTTATATCGCATCACTATAGGACGTATAACGTTATATTGCTTCACTATATGACGTATAACGTTACATAATATTACGCTATATGGTATAACGATATATTGCGTCACTATATGACGTATAACGTTATATACTATTACGTTATAAAGAATAACGTTGTATTGCATCACTATATGACGTATAACGTTATATACTATTACGCTATAAGGTATAACGATATATTGCATCACTATATGACGTATAACATTATATTGCATCACTATATGAAGTAGAACGTTATATACTATTACGTTATAAAGAATAACGTTGTATTGCATCACTATAAGACGTATAACGTTATATACTATTACGCTATTAGGTATAACGATATATTGCATCACTATATGACGCATAACATTATATTGCATCACTATATGACGTAGAACGTTATATTGCATCACTATATGACGTATAACGTTATATACTTTTACGCTATAAGGTATAACGATATATTGCATCACTATATGACGTATAACGTTATATAATATTACGCTATAAGGTATAACGTTATATTGCATCGCTATATGCCGTATAACGTTGTTTTGCATCACTATATGACGTATAACGTTATATACTATTACGATATAAGGTATAACTCTATATTGCATCACTATATGACGTATAACATTATATTGCATCACTATATGACGTAGAACGTTACATTGCATCACTATATGACGTATAACGTTATACACTTTTACGCTATAAGGTATAACGATATATTGCATCACTATATGACGTATAACGTTATATACTATTACGCTATAAGGTATAACGTTATATTGCATCTCTATATGCCGTATAACGTTGTTTTGCATCACTATATGACGTATAACGTTATATACTATTACGATATAAGGTATAACGCTATATTGCATCACTATATGACGTATCACGTTATATACAATTACGTTATAACATATAACGTTATATCGCATCATTATAGGACGTATAATGTTATATTCCATTACTATATGACGTATAACGTTATATACTATTACGTTATAACGTATAACGTTATATGGCATCACTATAGGAGGTATAACGTTATACTGCTTCACTATATGACGTACAACGTTATATACTATTACGCTATAAGGTATGACGATATATTGCATCACTATATGACGTATAACGTTATATACTATTACGCTCTAAGGTATAACGCTATATTGCATCACTATATGACGTATCACGTTATATACAATTACGTTATAACATATAACATATAACGTTATATCGCATCATTATAGGACGTATAATGTTATATTCCATTACTATATGACGTATAACGTTATATACTATTACGTTATAACGTATAACGTTATATGGCATCACTATAGGAGGTATAACGTTATACTGCATCACTATATGACGTACAACGTTATATACTATTACGCTATAAGGTATGACGATATATTGCATCACTACATGACGTATAACCTTATATACTATTACGCTATAAGGTATAACGCTTTATTGCATCACTGAATGACGTATAACTTTATATTGCATCACTATATGACGTATAACGTTATATACTATTACGCTATAAGGTATAACGTTATATTGCATCACTATATGACGTATAACGTTATATACTAATATGTTATAACGCAGAACGTTATATCGCATCACTATATGACGTATAACGTTATATACTATTACGCTCTAAGGTATAACGATATATTGCATCACTATAGGAGGTATAACGTTATACTGCATCACTATATGACGTACAACGTTATATACTATTACGCTATAAGGTATGACGATATATTGCATCACTATATGACGTATAACGTTATATACTAATATGTTATAACGCAGAACGTTATATCGCATCACTATAGGACGTATAACGATATATTGCATCGCTATATGACGTATCACGTTATATACTAATATGTTATATCGCAGAACGTTATATCGCATCACTATAGGACGTATAACGTTATATTGCATCACTATATGACGTATAACGTTATATACTATTACGTTATAACGCAGAACGTTATATCGCATCACTATAGGACGTATAACGTTATACTGCATCTCTATATGACGTATAATGTTATTTACTAATATGTTATAATGCATAACGTTGTATCGCATCACTATATGACGTATAACGTTACATACTATTACGCTATAAGGTATACCGCTTTATTGCATCACTGTATGACGTATAACGTTATATTGCATCACTATATGACGTCTAACGTTATATACTAATATGTTATAACGCAGAACGTTATATCGCATCACTATGGAACGTATAACGTTACATTGCATCACTATATGACGTATAACGTTATATACTATTACGTTATAACGCAGAACGTTATATCGCATCACTATAGGACGTATAACGTTATATACTATTACGCTATTAGGTATAACGATATATTGCATCACTATATGACGTATAACATTATATTGCATCACTATATGACGTAGAACGTTATATTGCATCACTATATGACGTATAACGTTATATACTTTTACGCTATAAGGTATAACGATATATTGCATCACTATATGACGTATAACATTATATTGCATCACTATATGACGTAGAACGTTACATTGCATCACTATATGACGTATAACGTTATATACTATTACGCTATAAGGTATAACGACATATTGCATCACTATATGACGTATAACGTTATATACTATTACGCTATAAGGTATAACGATATATTGCATCACTATATGACGTATAACATTATATTGCATCACTATATGACGTAGAACGTTATATACTATTACGTTATAAAGAATAACGTTGTATTGCATCACTATAAGACGTATAACGTTATATACTATTACGCTATTAGGTATAACGATATATTGCATCACTATATGACGTATAACATTATATTGCATCACTATATGACGTAGAACGTTATATTGCATCACTATATGACGTATAACGTTATATACTTTTACGCTATAAGGTATAACGATATATTGCATCACTATATGACGTATAACGTTATATAATATTACGCTATAAGGTATAACGTTATATTGCGTCGCTATATGCCGTATAACCTTGTTTTGCATCACTATATGACGTATAACGTTATATACTATTACGATATAAGGTATAACTCTATATTGCATCACTATATGACGTATAACATTATATTGCATCACTATATGACGTAGAACGTTACATTGCATCACTATATGACGTATAATGTTATTTACTAATATATTATAACGCATAACGTTATATCGCATTACTATATGACGTATAACGTTATATACTATTACGTTATGAAGGAATAACGTTATATTGCATCACTGTATGACGTATAACATTATGTACTATTACGTTATGAAGTAATAGCGTTATATTGCACCACTCTATGACGTATAACGTTATATACTATTACGTTATAACGTATAACTATATAATATATTACCATATGACGTATAACGTTATACTGCATCACTATATGACGTACAACGTTATATACTAATACGATATAACGCATAACGTTACATTGCATCACTATATACCTATAACGTTATAAACTATTACGCTATAAGGTATAACGACATATTGCATCACTATATGACGTATAACGTTATATTCTAATTTGTTATAAAGCAGAACGTTATATCGCATCACTATAGAACGTATAACGTTATATTGCATCACTATATGACGTATAACATTATATACTGTTACGTTATAACGCAGAACGTTATATCGCATAACTATAGGACGTATAACGTTATATTGCATCACTATAGGAGGTATAACGTTATACTGCATCACTATATGACGTACAACGTTATATACTATTACGCTATAAGGTATGACGATATATTGCATCACTATATGACGTATAACGTTATATACTAATATGTTATAACGCAGAACGTTATATCGCATCACTATAGGACGTATAACGATATATTGCATCGCTATATGACGTATCACGTTATATACTAATATGTTATATCGCAGAACGTTATATCGCATCACTATAGGACGTATAACGTTATATTGCATCACTATATGACGTATAACGTTATATACTATTACGTTATAACGCAGAACGTTATATCGCATCACTATAGGACGTATAACGTTATACTGCATCTCTATATGACGTATAATGTTATTTACTAATATGTTATAATGCATAACGTTGTATCGCATCACTATATGACGTAGAACGTTATATTGCATCACTATATTCCGTATAACGTTATATACTTTTACGCTATAAGGTATAACGATATATTGCATCACTATATGACGTATAACATTATATTGCATCACTATATGACGTAGAACGTTACATTGCATCACTATATGACGTATAACGTTATATACTATTACGCTATAAGGTATAACGACATATTGCATCACTATATGACGTATAACGTTATATACTATTACGCTATAAGGTATAACGATATATTGCATCACTATATGACGTATAACATTATATTGCATCACTATATGACGTAGAACGTTATATACTATTACGTTATAAAGAATAACGTTGTATTGCATCACTATAAGACGTATAACGTTATATACTATTACGCTATTAGGTATAACGATATATTGCATCACTATATGACGTATAACATTATATTGCATCACTATATGACGTAGAACGTTATATTGCATCACTATATGACGTATAACGTTATATACTTTTACGCTATAAGGTATAACGATATATTGCATCACTATATGACGTATAACGTTATATAATATTACGCTATAAGGTATAACGTTATATTGCGTCGCTATATGCCGTATAACCTTGTTTTGCATCACTATATGACGTATAACGTTATATACTATTACGATATAAGGTATAACTCTATATTGCATCACTATATGACGTATAACATTATATTGCATCACTATATGACGTAGAACGTTACATTGCATCACTATATGACGTATAATGTTATTTACTAATATATTATAACGCATAACGTTATATCGCATTACTATATGACGTATAACGTTATATACTATTACGTTATGAAGGAATAACGTTATATTGCATCACTGTATGACGTATAACATTATGTACTATTACGTTATGAAGTAATAGCGTTATATTGCACCACTCTATGACGTATAACGTTATATACTATTACGTTATAACGTATAACTATATAATATATTACCATATGACGTATAACGTTATACTGCATCACTATATGACGTACAACGTTATATACTAATACGATATAACGCACAACGTTACATTGCATCACTATATACCTATAACGTTATAAACTATTACGCTATAAGGTATAACGACATATTGCATCACTATATGACGTATAACGTTATATTCTAATTTGTTATAAAGCAGAACGTTATATCGCATCACTATAGAACGTATAACGTTATATTGCATCACTATATGACGTATAACATTATATACTGTTACGTTATAACGCAGAACGTTATATCGCATAACTATAGGACGTATAACGTTATATTGCATCACTATAGGAGGTATAACGTTATACTGCATCACTATATGACGTACAACGTTATATACTATTACGCTATAAGGTATGACGATATATTGCATCACTATATGACGTATAACGTTATATACTAATATGTTATAACGCAGAACGTTATATCGCATCACTATAGGACGTATAACGATATATTGCATCGCTATATGACGTATCACGTTATATACTAATATGTTATATCGCAGAACGTTATATCGCATCACTATAGGACGTATAACGTTATATTGCATCACTATATGACGTATAACGTTATATACTATTACGTTATAACGCAGAACGTTATATCGCATCACTATAGGACGTATAACGTTATACTGCATCTCTATATGACGTATAATGTTATTTACTAATATGTTATAATGCATAACGTTGTATCGCATCACTATATGACGTAGAACGTTATATTGCATCACTATATGACGTATAACGTTATATACTTTTACGCTATAAGGTATAACGATATATTGCATCACTATATGACGTATAACATTATATGGCATCACTATATGACGTAGAACGTTACATTGCATCACTATATGACGTATAACGTTATATACTATTACGCTATAAGGTATAACGACATATTGCATCACTATATGACGTATAACGTTATATACTATTACGCTATAAGGTATAACGATATATTGCATCACTATATGACGTATAACATTATATTGCATCACTATATGACGTAGAACGTTATATACTATTACGTTATAAAGAATAACGTTGTATTGCATCACTATAAGACGTATAACGTTATATACTATTACGCTATTAGGTATAACGATATATTGCATCACTATATGACGTATAACATTATATTGCATCACTATATGACGTAGAACGTTATATTGCATCACTATATGACGTATAACGTTATATACTTTTACGCTATAAGGTATAACGATATATTGCATCACTATATGACGTATAACGTTATATAATATTACGCTATAAGGTATAACGTTATATTGCGTCGCTATATGCCGTATAACCTTGTTTTGCATCACTATATGACGTATAACGTTATATACTATTACGATATAAGGTATAACTCTATATTGCATCACTATATGACGTATAACATTATATTGCATCACTATATGACGTAGAACGTTACATTGCATCACTATATGACGTATAATGTTATTTACTAATATATTATAACGCATAACGTTATATCGCATTACTATATGACGTATAACGTTATATACTATTACGTTATGAAGGAATAACGTTATATTGCATCACTGTATGACGTATAACATTATGTACTATTACGTTATGAAGTAATAGCGTTATATTGCACCACTCTATGACGTATAACGTTATATACTATTACGTTATAACGTATAACTATATAATATATTACCATATGACGTATAACGTTATACTGCATCACTATATGACGTACAACGTTATATACTAATACGATATAACGCATAACGTTACATTGCATCACTATATACCTATAACGTTATAAACTATTACGCTATAAGGTATAACGACATATTGCATCACTATATGACGTATAACGTTATATTCTAATTTGTTATAAAGCAGAACGTTATATCGCATCACTATAGAACGTATAACGTTATATTGCATCACTATATGACGTATAACATTATATACTGTTACGTTATAACGCAGAACGTTATATCGCATAACTATAGGACGTATAACGTTATATTGCATCACTATAGGAGGTATAACGTTATACTGCATCACTATATGACGTACAACGTTATATACTATTACGCTATAAGGTATGACGATATATTGCATCACTATATGACGTATAACGTTATATACTAATATGTTATAACGCAGAACGTTATATCGCATCACTATAGGACGTATAACGATATATTGCATCGCTATATGACGTATCACGTTATATACTAATATGTTATATCGCAGAACGTTATATCGCATCACTATAGGACGTATAACGTTATATTGCATCACTATATGACGTATAACGTTATATACTATTACGTTATAACGCAGAACGTTATATCGCATCACTATAGGACGTATAACGTTATACTGCATCTCTATATGACGTATAATGTTATTTACTAATATGTTATAATGCATAACGTTGTATCGCATCACTATATGACGTAGAACGTTATATTGCATCACTATATGACGTATAACGTTATATACCTTTACGCTATAAGGTATAACGATATATTGCATCACTATATGACGTATAACATTATATGGCATCACTATATGACGTAGAACGTTACATTGCATCACTATATGACGTATAACGTTATATACTATTACGCTATAAGGTATAACGACATATTGCATCACTATATGACGTATAACGTTATATACTATTACGCTATAAGGTATAACGATATATTGCATCACTATATGACGTATAACATTATATTGCATCACTATATGACGTAGAACGTTATATACTATTACGTTATAAAGAATAACGTTGTATTGCATCACTATAAGACGTATAACGTTATATACTATTACGCTATTAGGTATAACGATATATTGCATCACTATATGACGTATAACATTATATTGCATCACTATATGACGTAGAACGTTATATTGCATCACTATATGACGTATAACGTTATATACTTTTACGCTATAAGGTATAACGATATATTGCATCACTATATGACGTATAACGTTATATAATATTACGCTATAAGGTATAACGTTATATTGCGTCGCTATATGCCGTATAACCTTGTTTTGCATCACTATATGACGTATAACGTTATATACTATTACGATATAAGGTATAACTCTATATTGCATCACTATATGACGTATAACATTATATTGCATCACTATATGACGTAGAACGTTACATTGCATCACTATATGACGTATAATGTTATTTACTAATATATTATAACGCATAACGTTATATCGCATTACTATATGACGTATAACGTTATATACTATTACGTTATGAAGGAATAACGTTATATTGCATCACTGTATGACGTATAACATTATGTACTATTACGTTATGAAGTAATAGCGTTATATTGCACCACTCTATGACGTATAACGTTATATACTATTACGTTATAACGTATAACTATATAATATATTACCATATGACGTATAACGTTATACTGCATCACTATATGACGTACAACGTTATATACTAATACGATATAACGCATAACGTTACATTGCATCACTATATACCTATAACGTTATAAACTATTACGCTATAAGGTATAACGACATATTGCATCACTATATGACGTATAACGTTATATTCTAATTTGTTATAAAGCAGAACGTTATATCGCATCACTATAGAACGTATAACGTTATATTGCATCACTATATGACGTATAACATTATATACTGTTACGTTATAACGCAGAACGTTATATCGCATAACTATAGGACGTATAACGTTATATTGCATCACTATATGACGTATAACGTTTTACACTATTACGCTATAAGGTATAACGATATGTTGCATCACTACGTGACTCACAACGATATATACTATTACGTCATAACGTATAACGTAATACTGCATCACTATATGAAGTATAACTTTATATACTATTACGCTACAACGCATAACGATATATTGCATCACTATATGACGTATGAAGTTATATACTACTACGTTATGAGGTATAAGGATGTACTGCATCACTATATGACGTATAACGTTATATTGCATCACTATATGCCGTGTAACGTTATATTGCATCACTATATGACGTATAACGTTACATAATATTACGCTATATGGTATAATGATATATTGCGTCACTATATGACGTATAACGTTATATACTATTACGCTATTAGGTATAACGATATATTGCATCACTATATGACGTATAACATTATATTGCATCACTATATGACGTAGAACGTTATATTGCATCACAATATGACGTATAACGTTATATACTTTTACGCTATAAGGTATAACGATATATTGCATCACTATATGACGTATAACGTTATATACTTTTACGCTATAAGGTATAACGTTATATTGCATCGCTATCTGCCGTATAACGTTGTTTTGCATCACTATATGACGTATAACGTTATATACTATTACGATATAAGGTATAACGCTATATTGCATCGCTATATGACGTATAACATTATATTGCATCAGTATATGACGTAGAACGTTATATTGCATCACTATATGACGTATAACGTTACATAATATTACGCTATATGGTATAACGACATATTGCATCACTATATGACGTATAACGTTATATACTATTACGCTATAAGGTATAACGATATATTGCATCACTATATGACGTATAACATTATATTGCATCACTATATGACGTAGAACGTTATATACTATTACGTTATAAAGAATAACGTTGTATTGCATCACTATAAGACGTATAACGTTATATACTATTACGCTATTAGGTATAACGATATATTGCATCACTATATGACGTATAACATTATATTGCATCACTATATGACGTAGAACGTTATATTGCATCACTATATGACGTATAACGTTATATACTTTTACGCTATAAGGTATAACGATATATTGCATCACTATATGACGTATAACGTTATATAATATTACGCTATAAGGTATAACGTTATATTGCGTCGCTATATGCCGTATAACCTTGTTTTGCATCACTATATGACGTATAACGTTATATACTATTACGATATAAGGTATAACTCTATATTGCATCACTATATGACGTATAACATTATATTGCATCACTATATGACGTAGAACGTTACATTGCATCACTATATGACGTATAATGTTATTTACTAATATATTATAACGCATAACGTTATATCGCATTACTATATGACGTATAACGTTATATACTATTACGTTATGAAGGAATAACGTTATATTGCATCACTGTATGACGTATAACATTATGTACTATTACGTTATGAAGTAATAGCGTTATATTGCACCACTCTATGACGTATAACGTTATATACTATTACGTTATAACGTATAACTATATAATATATTACCATATGACGTATAACGTTATACTGCATCACTATATGACGTACAACGTTATATACTAATACGATATAACGCATAACGTTACATTGCATCACTATATACCTATAACGTTATAAACTATTACGCTATAAGGTATAACGACATATTGCATCACTATATGACGTATAACGTTATATTCTAATTTGTTATAAAGCAGAACGTTATATCGCATCACTATAGAACGTATAACGTTATATTGCATCACTATATGACGTATAACATTATATACTGTTACGTTATAACGCAGAACGTTATATCGCATAACTATAGGACGTATAACGTTATATTGCATCACTATAGGAGGTATAACGTTATACTGCATCACTATATGACGTACAACGTTATATACTATTACGCTATAAGGTATGACGATATATTGCATCACTATATGACGTATAACGTTATATACTAATATGTTATAACGCAGAACGTTATATCGCATCACTATAGGACGTATAACGATATATTGCATCGCTATATGACGTATCACGTTATATACTAATATGTTATATCGCAGTACGTTATATCGCATCACTATAGGACGTATAACGTTATATTGCATCACTATATGACGTATAACGTTATATACTATTACGTTATAACGCAGAACGTTATATCGCATCACTATAGGACGTATAACGTTATACTGCATCTCTATATGACGTATAATGTTATTTACTAATATGTTATAATGCATAACGTTGTATCGCATCACTATATGACGTATAACGTTATATACTATTACGCTATAAGGTATACCGCTTTATTGCATCACTGTATGACGTATAACGTTATATTGCATCACTATATGACGTCTAACGTTATATACTAATATGTTATAACGCAGAACGTTATATCGCATCACTATAGAACGTATAACGTTACATTGCATCACTATATGACGTATAACGTTATATACTATTACGTTATAACGCAGAACGTTATATCGCATCACTATAGGACGTATAACGTTATATACTATTACGCTATTAGGTATAACGATATATTGCATCACTATATGACGTATAACATTATATTGCATCACTATATGACGTAGAACGTTATATTGCATCACTATATGACGTATAACGTTATATACTTTTACGCTATAAGGTATAACGATATATTGCATTACTATATGACGTATAACATTATATTGCATCACTATATGACGTAGAACGTTACATTGCATCACTATATGACGTATAACGTTATATACTATTACGCTATAAGGTATAACGACATATTGCATCACTATATGACGTATAACGTTATATACTATTACGCTATAAGGTATAACGATATATTGCATCACTATATGACGTATAACTTTATATTGCATCACTATATGACGTAGAACGTTATATACTATTACGTTATAAAGAATAACGTTGTATTGCATCACTATAAGACGTATAACGTTATATACTATTACGCTATTAGGTATAACGATAAATTGCATCACTATATGACCTATAACATTATATTGCTTCACTATATGACGTAGAACGTTATATTGCATCACTATATGACGTAGAACGTTACATTGCATCACTATATGACGTATAACGTTATATACAATTACGTTATAACATATAACGTTATAACGCATCACTATAGGACGTATAATGTTATATTCCATCACTATATGACGTATAACGTTATATACTATTACGTTATAACGTATAACGTTACATTGCATAACTATATGACGTATAACGTTATATACTACTACGTTATGCTGGAATAACGTTATGTTGCATCACTGTATGACGTATAACATTATATACTGTTACGATATGAAGTAATAACGTTATATTGCACCACTCTATGACGTATAACGTCATATACTATTACGTTATAACGCATAACGTTATATCGCATCACTATAGGACGTATAACGTTATATTGCATAACTATAAAACGTATAACGTTATATACTATTACGTTATGAAGGAATAACGTTATATTGCATCACTGTATGACGTATAACATTATATAGTATTACGTTATGAAGTAATAACTTTATATTGCACCACTCTATGACGTATAACGTTATATACTATTACGTTATAACGTATAACTATATATTGTATTACCATAGGACGTATAACGTTATATTGCATCACTATTTGCCGTATAACGTTATATACTATTACGTTATAACATATAACGTTATATGGCATCACTATAGGAGGTATAACGTTATACTGCATCACTATATGACGTACAACGTTATATACTATTACGCTATAAGGTATGACGATATATTGCATCACTATATGACGTATAACGTTATATACTATTACGCTATAAGGTATAACGATATATTGCATCACTATATGACGTATCACGTTATATACTAATATGTTATAACGCAGAACGTTATATCGCATCACTATAGGACGTATAACGTTATATTGCATTACTATATGACGTATAGCGTTATATACTATCACGTTATAACGCAGAACGTTATATCGCATCACTATAGGACGTATAACGTTATACTGCATCTCTATATGACGTATAATGTTATTTACTAATATGTTATAATGCATAACGTTGTATCGCATCACTATATGACGTATAACGTTATATACAATTACGCTATAAGGTATAACGATATATTGCGTCACTATATGACGCATAACGTTATATCCTATTACGCTATAAGGTATAACGGTATATTACATCACTATATGACGTGTAACATTATATTGCATCACTATATGACGTAGAACGTTATATTGCATCACTATATACGTATAACGTTATAAACTATTACGCTATAAGATATAACGATATATTGCATCACTATATGACGTATAACGCTATATTCTAATTTGTTATAACGCAGAACGTTATATCGCATCACTATAGAACGTATAACGTTATATTGCATCACTATATGACGTATAAAGTTATATACTATTACGTTATAACGCAGAACGTTATAGCGCATCACCATAGGACGTATAACGTTATATTGCATCACTATATGACGTATAACGTTTTACACTATTAGGCTATAAGGTATAACGATATGTTGCATCACTACGTGACGTACAACGATATATACTATTACGTCATATCGTATAACGTAATACTGCATCACTATATGAAGTATAACGTTATATACTATTACGCTATAACGTATAACGATATATTGCATCACTATATGACGTATGAAGTTATATACTACTACGTTATGAGGTATAAGGATGTACTGCATCACTATATGACGTATAACGTTATATTGCATCACTATATGCCGTATAACGTTATATTGCATCACTATATGACGTATGACGTTACATAATATTACGCTATATGGTATAACGATATATTGCGTCACTATATGACGTATAGCGTTATATACTATTAAGTTATAAAGAATAACGTTGTATTGCATCACTACATGACGAATAACGTTATATACTATTACGCTATAAGGTATAACGATATATTGCATCACTATATGGCGTATAACATTGTATTGCATCACTATATGACGTAGAGCGTTATATACTATTACGTTATAAAGAATAACGTTGTATTGCATCACTATATGACGTATAACGTTATATACTATTACGCTATTAGGTATAACGATATATTGCATCACTATATGACGTATAACATTATATTGCATCACTATATGACGTAGAACGTTATATTGCATCACTATATGACGTATAACGTTATATACTTTTACGCTATAAGGTATAACGATATATTGCATCACTATATGACGTAGAACGTTATATTGCATCACTATATGACGTATAACGTTATGTACTTTTACGCTATAACGTATAACGATATATTGCATCACTATATGACGTATGAAGTTATATACTACTACGTTATGAGGTATAAGGATGTACTGCATCACTATATGACGTATAACGTTATATTGCATCACTATATGCCGTATAACATTATATTGCATTACTATATGACGTATAACGTTACATAATATTACGCTATAAGGTATAACGATATATTGCGTCACTATATGGCGTATAACGTTATATACTATTACGTTATAAAGAATAACGTTGTATTGCATCACTATATGACGTATAACGTTATATACTAACAAGGTATAAGGTATAACGATATATTGCATCACTATATGACGTATAACATTATATTGCATCACTATATGACGTAGAACGTTATATTGCATCACCATATGACGTATAACGTTATATACTATTACGCTATAAGGTATGACGATATATTGCATCACTATATGTCGTATGAAGTTATATACTACTACGTTATGAGGTATAAGGATGTACTGCATCACTATATGACGTGTAATGTTATATTGCATCACTATATGCCGTATAACGTTATATTGCATCACTATATGACGCATAACGTTATATACTATTACGTTATAACGTATAACGTTATATGATATCACTATAGGACGTAGAACGTTATATTGCATCACTATATGACGTATAACGTTATATACTATTACGCTATAAGGTATAACGCTATATTGCATCACTATATGACGTATAACATTATATTGCATCACTTTATGACGTAGAACGTTATATTGCATTACTATAAGCCGTATATCGTTATATAATATTACGCTATAAGGTATAACGATATGTTGCATCACTATGTGACGTACAACGATATATACTATTACGTCATAACGTATAACTTAATACTGCATCACTATATGACGTATAACGTTATATACTATTACGCTATAAGGTATAACGATATATTGCATCACTATATGACGTATAACATTATATTGCATCACTATATGACGTAGAACGTTATATTGCATCACTATATGACGTATAACGTTATATACTTTTACGCTATAAGGTATAACGATATATTGCATCACTATATGACGTATAACATTATATTGCATCACTATATGACGTAGAACGTTACATTGCATCACTATATGACGTATAACGTTATATTGCATCACTATATGACGTATGACGTTACATAATATTACGCTATATGGTATAACGATATATTGCGTCACTATATGACGTATAGCGTTATATACTATTAAGTTATAAAGAATAACGTTGTATTGCATCACTACATGACGAATAACGTTATATACTATTACGCTATAAGGTATAACGATATATTGCATCACTATATGACGTATGAAGTTATATACTACTACGTTATGAGGTATAAGGATGTACTGCATCACTATATGACGTATAACGTTATATTGCATCACTATATGCCGTATAACGTTATATTGCATCACTATATGACGTATGACGTTACATAATATTACGCTATATGGTATAACGATATATTGCGTCACTATATGACGTATAGCGTTATATACTATTAAGTTATAAAGAATAACGTTGTATTGCATCACTACATGACGAATAACGTTATATACTATTACGCTATAAGGTATAACGATATATTGCATCACTATATGACGTATAACATTGTATTGCATCACTATATGACGTAGAGCGTTATATACTATTACGTTATAACGAATAACGTTGTATTGCATCACTATATGACGTATAACGTTATATACTATTACGCTATTGGGTATAACGATATATTGCATCACTATATGACGTATAACATTATATTGCATCACTATATGACGTAGAACGTTATATTGCATCACTATATGACGTATAACGTTATATACTTTTACGCTTTAAGGTATAACGATATATTGCATCACTATATGACGTAGAACGTTATATTGCATCACTATATGACGTATAACGTTATATACTTTTACGCTATAACGTATAACGATATATTGCATCACTATATGACGTATGAAGTTATATACTACTACGTTATGAGGTATAAGGATGTACTGCATCACTATATGACGTATAACGTTATATTGCATCACTATATGCCGTATAACATTATATTGCATTACTATATGACGTATAACGTTACATAATATTACGCTATAAGGTATAACGATATATTGCGTCACTATATGGCGTATAACGTTATATACTATTACGTTATAAAGAATAACGTTGTATTGCATCACTATATGACGTATAACGTTATATACTAACAAGGTATAAGGTATAACGATATATTGCATCACTATATGACGTATAACATTATATTGCATCACTATATGACGTAGAACGTTATATTGCATCACCATATGACGTATAACGTTATATACTTTTACGCTATAAGGTATAACGATATAGTGCATCACTATATGACGTATAACGTTATATACTATTACGCTATAAGGTATAACGTTATATGGCATCGCTATATGCCGTATAACGTTGTTTTGCATCACTATATGACGTATAACGTTATATACTATTACGATATAAGGTATAACGCTATATTGCATCACTATATGACGTATAACCTTATATTGCATCACTATATGACGTATAACGTTATATTGCTTCACTATATGACTTATAACGTTATATACTATTACGTTATAACGTATAACGTTATATGGCATCACTATAGGAGGTATGACGTTATACTGCATCACTATATCACGTACAACGTTATATACTATTACGCTATAAGGTATGACGATATATTGCATCACTATATGTCGTATGAAGTTATATACTACTACGTTATGAGGTATAAGGATGTACTGCATCACTATATGACGTGTAATGTTATATTGCATCACTATATGCCGTATAACGTTATATTGCATCACTATATGACGCATAACGTTATATACTATTACGTTATAACGTATAACGTTATATG